>NC_133349.1:27530825-27740825 GCF_030506205.2 Paramisgurnus dabryanus
CCAAATCATAAACGATTACCATTGGCTGCTAAAGTATATTTTGCATTTTGAAGTAGACGCTATCTGACGAAGCTCGCGCTATTTAATGTGCACTTCCAGTTTACAAAATCTCAGAGTTGTCCTAGACGCGACGCGGACCGACGCTGAGCTGCGCGGCTGGTGTGCGATCCCCTTAAGAGAGGGAGTGAATGCTGTCTTCACCCGCACAAATTTTTTGAATGTTTACAAAAATATATTTTTAACCAATATATATTTTAAAAATAAATACATTTTAAACCATTAAAAATATATTTAGCCCTCCATATATTTTAATCCAAGGAAATATATTCACATCACATTGAAAGAAAAACTTTGTTACGAACATGTAAACATTTAAAAAGATAAAAAATTGAATATATTTTCATATTTTTGGCAAAGAATACATTTTTTTTAAATTTGAAATGTATTTGCTTCCCTTGAAATAGATTTCTATTTAATATATTTAAATATTTAATATATTTATATTTGAAATATAAGGTTAAAACTAAATATATTTCCAAATTCAAAAATATATTCAATTGAGCATTACTTTCTACAAAATGTATCTAGCATATATTTAAAATATATTTTTGGCAATTTTTTTTGCCATATGGGCGTATATAAACAGCGTCATAATGATGACTGCTATAAAGGATAGTTTAATTTTAGCGTTAAAGTTAATGATTCGAGGTCTTGCATGTGTTTACAGTACTGTGTGTTTGTGTTTGTTGGAATGTTACAGCCTGCATGGCATGTAAAAGCTTGTTTATCTATAGCGGTCAAAGAGTTTGTCCTAGTGTGCTGTAAATATGTTCGCAGAATGATTATTTCCCAGAATGACCTGGCTTATATGCGTGATATGCTGATAGTGTAGAGGAATTTTACACAACTATGTTATGGTCATAGTTTTTGACCCATATCTGTGTGTGATAGGTCAGTACACTGAAAAAAACAGCAGTGGGTCAAAAATGAACGAACCCAGCCTGTTGGGATTCAACCCAAAATGCTTGGTTGTTTTAACCATTGTCTAACATTTTTGGTTAATTTAACCAAAATTAATTAAACGTTTGTCCATTTCAGACCCAATGCTGGGTTGAAAATAACGCAGCATTATATAGTGTGTAAACCGACAAGTGTTTTAAGATTATGGATAATTGTGTCCACCTGCTTGATAACTAAAAGCTTTATCTCTCATTTTTGTTTGTTCCAAAGTCTAATGACGGATTTATTACTGGATAATGCACACCTCTGTTATTTATTAAATACATTTATAGAGATTTAGATATTAAAGCATAATGTGAAACTGTAAGTAAGCGATTCCCTAAAAAGTGTGTTTCCAATAATTACAGCTAGGTCAGAAATTGCATACTTATTATTTTAATTAAGTGAATACTTAACACGCTGTATGTAAGTATATACCTGCAATGTGTGTAGTATGAATAAAATCTGGACACACTACATTCGCCGTGTTGTGATATTCATGTGACCATACAGCATCAGTTGCGTTGCAGCCAGTCACAAATCCTCTCCTATGGCCTCATGAGATAGTAAAGTGTCCATTAGAATGCACACTTCAGGATCTAATCAGAAAAAGTCTGCATTTGAGAGGTCATGTGATTTATTTTATTTTTGTGATGTCATAGTTTCACTGGCATTTATGTATTTTTGGAAGACCTACAATTAATACAAAGACCTTATGTGCCCCACTTTAGGGCAATTCACCCTTTCGTCTACTCTTTTATGAGTACTCTAAATACTTTTTTGTCACATACTTTTAGTATGAAGTATGCAGTTTCAAATGCAGACTACATGTTTTCTGCTAAAGGAAGATAAGTGAGCATTCAGGAAATTATATTAATATATTTACATAATTCTGCTATATTATTTACATCATGACGCCGGTGATGCAGAAATAACACTCTTCACCTGTGTACTTACATTGGCATTTTGGTATTATAAAGGCCATTGGCTACTCCACTTTATAGTTATTTGTGTAAGCATTGGCCGTTAACAAACTCATATCAGTCAGTAATGTGTCTGCATTATCCATAATAAAACAATAAATAAAGATTTTTCACCGTTACTATCCAATGGAAATGAGATTGCTGCTTTTTGTACCAACCTCAGTAGCTTAAAGCCAAATTCGAAACTGATCTGAAACCAATGCCATTCATTTAAAATGAGTTATGACCTGTTGGCAAGAAAACCAAAACCTGTGTCCAGCTTGTGAACCAATCAAATCTTGCCTCTTTGTGTCTGGCCGTTCGTTAAAGTTTCATTTTAATTAAACAACAGTTGCTGGATGGCACAGCTTTAAGTGACAAATGCATGCATCTTAATGACCACAGTTCACTCTGAGCATGAGAAATGTGCTTGCTGGCACGGCTTCTGCCCCTTTGTCACCTCTCATGTCGATGTGTTTCACCGTTGTACTCTTCCCTTTTGGCAATACGCCCCCCACTCGCTGGATACTCACACAGTTTAGGAGAAGTGTTGGCCGAGGGTGCTGATTTTAGAGCAAGCGGCTAAAAATATCAATCAGGGCACTTTGTAATTATCTTCTATCGCATCAGCGGCCCGCTCTGGATTTACATCTCTCTAGTTTTGTCCAAACCCTCCGGTCGAATTGAAATAGTGCAACCTCTTACTGACCCGCTGAAGTGGTTATGCATTTGGTTATGCCGGGAATATCCACGTATGTGAAAACCCAGCTAAAATCATTGTTTTGTGAATCGTTGAAATCATCCAAGAACATTTTGTGAAAATATAACATAATATAAAAACTAAAATTTTACTCTAAAAGTTTAACTACCTAAAATTGTCCAAAGGGGAAGGAACAATTCGGTTGACTATGATTTTGATCTGTTCATACTTCTAATTTGGTTTGGATTTTGTTTAATGTTTGCCTGCTGCATTGGGTTTGTGTGGAGTGTTAATGGATCCTGGTCTTCCCCCTTCTCTGTTTTGTCCCCTCCCCCTGCCTGTGCCCCGCCCCCTCCACTTTGGATCTGTCTCTAACAGCAGTCTGAACAGTGTGAACAGTAGTGACTCCAGATCCAGTGGGTCGCACTCTCACTCCCCTTCCCCACACTATCGCTATCGCAGCTCGACACTGCCGCAGCAGGCCCCGGCGCGCCTCTCCAGCATCTCATCCCACGACTCGGGCTTCATCTCGCAAGACGCCTTCCAGTCCAAGTCACCCTCCCCGATGCCCTCCGAATCGGCCCCGCAGGTAAGAGCTTAAAGTGATGTAACACCTGTAATTATCGTCAGCAAATGCGCTGTTTGTATGCGTCAATCCGGATGACAGGAATGTTTACGACTGATAATGTAGTGGCCTTCTCCGCCCACCTGTTGGCTGTTCCCTCAATGTAAAAGTAAATCCAAAGTGTCATCATCTTGTCGTTTAAGGGGCTGAATGTGTTTTGATTCATTGCTTAAGGCTGCACGTTCACTATAAAATTGTCAGCTTATTGCTTATGTGTCGGTCAAATAGTGAGGAGCCCCTAACTCTGCGGTTTATTCCCATGTCAGTCAGCAGCCAATTACACTTAGTCAATAACAACCTGAACAGGTGATGCAATGTAGGTTTATGCTAATGTGCTACGGAAATCTACTGTAAGGATGAGGTAAATAGTCTAAATAGTCATTTTTCCCTTCACATTCAAAAATAATGGGTAAAATAAAATTAAAATGCACCATTATATAATGGTACATTAATAATTATAACTTTAATATTGTAATGATTTTGCAATGTCAGCATTGCAACAGTATAACACTATTCACATATTATTATTGGCTGAGAAATATAAGCACTTCATTTTGTTGACTTTAAACTTATTTCTGTAGATGTTTTTATAATTTTGCATTGTTTGCAATGCATCTTTACAGTAAATACACGTAAGTACAGACAGAGAGACATAATGAAAACATAAATTCATGAAATGCATAATAAAATATATGGTATAACACTTTACAATAAGATTGTATTTGTTTACATTTGTTAACTGTATTAATTGACATAAACTAACAACGTACAACTTTTTTATGTTAATTTTAGCATTTACTAAAACATATTTGTTATCAAAAGTTGTACGTGTTAACATTAGTTAATGAACTAACATGTACAATTATTTTGACATTTACTAACATTAACAAAGATTATACCACGGGGCTGTTGAATGCTTTATGCCGATTGGTTGAGAAATGTTCGTTGATGATTATTCTGTAAACGCACAACTAACCTGTCAGATGCCACCTTGGGTGTGCATTATTTTTAAATAATTTAACGGGCTATCGTCAATATTCCTTACTTAATAAATAAAGAATTTGGTTCCAAAACTCGATAAACGCCATTTAAAAAAAAAAGTGTTGCAGCCAAAATCAGTATTATATCAGGTCAGTATTAAAAAGTAAATTCTTATTTTTATGCAAAATCCAATATCCGCGGTGTTATTGTCATCTTTTCTCCCTTTTGTTTCAAAATGCGATAAAGGCCACTCCTCCTTCTCCACAGAATGTTTTATGTTTTTAAAACCTAAAGATGCTATGTGAAAGTTTGTAACAAAAAAATTGTGTTTTTCATCTTGTAACTTTCTTGGTATAGAAAACAACTTTTTACCGAAATTAGTCAAAATGGATTTATTGTGTTTTGGAACCAAACTCTTCAAATACCGATAAACTATATTGCTCATTGTTAGTTCGTGTTAGCTAATGCGTTTATTAATGTTAACAAATACAACCTTATTGTAAAGTGTTACCCATGGTATTATTGCAAAATTAATTTTACATTAGGTGTAGGCGTATATTAGAGATAGGAACTGTAAAAATACAGCAATTGCCTGTAGGATTGTAACTGGACCGTTATATTAATAGTGTTATTTAACAGGCATATGGGTGATGCTTATATAATTGTAGATGATTTCAAATTTTTTTAGCTATATAAGACACTTTTTATAGAAAATATTATACTATTATGGCCTGTAACATCTTGGATCCATGACAATGATAATTGACCAAATAATAAAAATATAACAGTTTGAAAAAGCAGAAAAATTAATGAGGTTGGACACCAAATGTACCTGCAATTATTTAATTACTAATGTGTATTAAATTTGTAATAAGATTAGCGATACTACACTGTAAAAAATACTTTGCTGCCTTCAATTTTTTCGTTGAATTAACTCGGATTTACAAGTAATTTCAATTTACTATAATCTATATTGACTAGAGATGTTGTTATAACTACAGGTGAGTTGTTATAATCTGAATTGATTAAAAAAAAATTTTTAAGGCAGCAAAGTATTTTTACAGTGTAACTATAATCCATATAATTTAGTTAATAATTAAAATAAAAAAGTATAACTTTTTCATAAAAAGTTAATAATTAATTAAAAAAGATTGTAATCGGTATGTTATTCATACACTGTAAAAAAAATGCAGCATTTTTGGAAAAAAATTATATTTTTATGTTCTTGTTTAACTAAAATTTTTAAGTTATGATAACTTATCACAGGTCAAAACTTGTGGTTTTAATTTTGTTTTACAGTGCACTAATATAAATACAATACAATATACAAAGTCTTTTTATACAATATAAATGCTTTATTTTTCTATATGTAAAGAGGTTTTTCTTGTAAAAGACTGCAGTTGTAGGTTTACTTGGAAAGAAACCCTTTTTTTTTTTTTTGCTGCTAAGAGCAAAAATCTGTTTTCTAAATTTAATTTTGTATTGTAAAATTTGTATATTTGTATTGGGGCAACACTTGATGTCTGTTTTAAAATATGAAAGCAAATAAGTAGAAAACCGATGGACTAGTCAATTGAAAGTACACCCTGTATAATTACAGGACAGGGTGGCACAAAGGCACGCTATTGGTTGATCCAGTAATGTTTTGTCTGGGTCCAGTTCGGCCACACAGAAAAACAGACTGCAATTCAGTTCTCTGCCACTGGTGCTTCAGAAGTTACACACTTTCACTTTTTTCAAAACCTAAACACGAAATAAAGAAAAATAAAAATGAATGTCCTCAGACTTGATTTGATTGTGACCCATGATCCTATAGCAGATTTTGCAAAGGTTAAAAAAAACCCACGAAAACAAATGCCTTAAAATTCACACAATAACATGGAAAATGTTGGCACTCTTTTGGCACAATCATATAGGTGTTTAATGAAGCATAGTATGACTCCCTTAAGAAACTATGGTTTCAAAACAGTGGGAAGACTTCAAATTCACCCTTTTCTGAAACATTCGAAGCGCTGACCGCAACTCCGCTTGGCAAAGTTGTCTCCGGATTCATCGAAGAGAGATTTGAGGTTTGCGATGTTTTGCTGGTGATGTCATCATCCCAGACCGAAATGGACTGACCCCCTGAATTAAATCCCAGCGTGGTCTCAGAGCTTCCAGCATCCGTGGCTCCCCTGCTCAATTGGAAATAACTTTGGTGGTTAAGCAGCGGCTCTGCGCCCCTCGCGTGCTCTAACTGTTCAGCTGTCAGCTTGTTTTTTCAGTTTTTACCGGGCCAAGAATCTGACAAACATGAATAAGTCGAAGTTTGTGGCTCAGTTTGACTCTCGCTGAATGAAACTGGTGTGGGTGTTTCTTGTGCTGTAGATTTGGCAAACTAACTTTCTCTGCGGTTTTTATGTTGTTTTGATTTATTTTACAGCCTCTAACCTCCTGCTTTATGTGCTTCTCTCTCTTTTTCTCTCTTTGTGTGTCCAAATGTGTTGAACTTGTGCCTTCTTTTGCTGTTTGTGTGCTTCTCTGGTGCTGTGTGTGTGAACGTGTCTGTCCTCCATCTGTCGTGCGTGTCTTAGACAACCTCTAGCTCCGCCTCCTCGGATGCCTCTGAGACCTGTCAATCAATCAGCGAGTGCAGTTCTCCCACTTCCATTGGCTCAGGTGGCGCCGCTTCCTGTTCAGAAAAGGTGAAACCCCATTGGCCCGTGTGTCTCCCAAAACACATTCGAGTCCCAGGCGCTATATTCCCACCAATTTTCCTATTCCTCAACACTCCTGTTAATAGATCTGATTATTCTGTGCCTTATTATATTTATTTAGGAGCACGAGTTCAGCTCCAACCCAAGGTAAACCTGGTTTTGCAGGCAGGTGTATATAAGCAGGGTTGGAGCTAAACTCAGGACCGGATTTCAAAAGCCCCGGATTTTGCATTTGCTGCCTAATGTTGTGTTAGTGGATTTTGCACATGTGTCATCTATTTATTTCATGAATGTTTTTCATGCATCTGCAGTTATTTTGGGATTATGAACCACAATCCACAGATGTTTTTCTTTATCCTGTTTAAGTTCATTAATTTCATCCATTTTTTTGTGTTTTATCTCCATGTCCCATCCAACCCCTGCATGTGTTCAGTTATCAAACGGCTATGATCATTACACGCTGGGAGAGTCGTCGTACCTGAACGGCGGGGGAATGGGAGGGCAGTACCCTTTTTTTCCCCACGCCGCCTCCATTTCCTCTTCCTCATCCTCCTCTTCCTCCACACTGCGTTCATGGTCACGCCCGGGCTCAGCCCTCCTGTCCGATTACCCCCACTATTGCACCCTGGCCTCAGGCATGATCCCTTCCTCCAAAGTCCCCAGCTGGAAGGTTTGTCCATCCAATCCTTCACTGTCACACCATTTTTTTATTCTTCAGTTTATTCATCACAAAAAAGAAGTATGTGTATGTGTCATTGCCAGATTTCTCGGATTTCAATGCTTTAATATTTAAACTAAACCTTTAATGGATAGAAAAAGAGAGCAAAAAAATAGTTTTTTTTTTATAGCTAAGCACTTAAAAATCTGCTTGCTCTCATGTAAGTACTTCTTCCAGGTAACACAGAAGTTTATAGTTTATTTGAAAGTGAATGGAGCTGTCAGGACCAAAAGCACCATTGAAGTATCATGAAAGTTATTCATATGATTCATACATTATTTTCTTGTACACAAAGTGAATGGCATCCAATCTCATGACTTTGGTTTAAATCTGCACACAACTAAATGAAAATTAACAGCTATAATGTAAAGCAAGATTTGATGTAAATAAGCCTAACTGAAAACATAACTTTATATCATTTTAGTTTGTTACAAGCTATTTATATTTCGAAGTACAGCTTTTATAAACAGGGCTTTTCAAACTTTATGATGCCAAGGACCCTTTTGTGAGGGACTCCAAACCAAAATAAATATATAGGAATGTATGACGAATATAATTGGCAACACTTAAAGTGATAGTTCACGCAAAAATGAAAATTCTGTCATCATTTACTCACCCTCATGTTGTTACAAACCTCTATAAATTTCTTCGTTTTATTGACCATAAAGGAAGATATTTGAGGAATGTTTGTAACCAAACCATTCATGAGCCCCAAAGGTTTGGTTCCAAACATTCCTCAAATATCTTCCTTTATGGTCATCAAAACAAAGAAATTTATACATTATCCATTTAAGGGGGTTGCACATCGTGTGTAGGACAACTCGCAGGTATCGCACACCGGATGTGCACATTCAATAACGCAAGCTTAGTCAGAGTCTACTTCCAGATGCAAAATATGCATTAGCAACCTATGTTTATCGTTAACAATTTGGGGCAAATATGATGTAATTTAATGTCAAACTATGTGAGGGGCCCTCTGTGGATTTCACAGCAAACAGCCGTCGTCAGTTTTCAGTTTTTAGATACATGGCGTGGCGCTACTCGCCTGGTGTGCTGCCTCCTTTAGAGTAATGCTGTATGTATAATTTCACTTAAGATGTATTTTTACTGCAACTTTGACAAAAACTTATTTTATAGCAGCTTAACAAGAAATCCTGCCTTACAAACCCTAATAAGTGAAAATAATAATAAATATATTTTACTATTTTTCTTTCGCTTTTTCCTATGAACATTTCTGTGGACCCCTAAAACCTCCTGGACCCCAGTTTGAAAATCCCTGGTGTAGACTATAGTGCTAATTTTGCTAGTTTTAAAGCTTGACAGCCCCATCCAGCATCTTTTGTGTTTCATGGAAGAAACATCATTTTGGTTTAACATTAGGATAAATACGACATTATTATAATTTTTTAGGATGAGTTTGTAACAGAAAGAAAATGTATTCTCTAAAGGGACATCCACACCAAGGGGCTATAACTAAAACTATATAGTCATTGTACTTGATAAAGTTTTTTTTATCATTCTCCACACCACAACAATAACAAGACAGAATATGATATGGTTGGGATCACTTTCGGTGCTATTAAATTTGTAATCATTTATTAAAATCCATTTGAATTGAAAAGACTTGAATTTAGCATAACATTATCATCTGTTGATGTGGACACTAATATAGTTATTGCTATAGTTATCATTTTTGGTGTGAACGGCCCTTAAAAGGACTACGGAGAGCTTAAACATTAGATTAGATTTAAACAGATGACCAAATGTGACCCTAGACCACAAAACCAGTCGCACGGTTGCTATATTTGTAGCAATAGCCAACAAAACATTGTATGGATCAAACTTATTACTTTTTTATGCCAAAGATCATTAGGATATTACGTAAAGATCATGTTCCATTAAGATATTTTGTATGTTTTCTACCATAAATATATCAAAAATGTATGCATCATTAGTAATATGTGTTGATAAAGACTTCATTTGCACAACTTAATCTGATGGCGATTTTCTCAATATTTTAATAGATTTGCACCCTCAGAATTAAAAAGAAAAGCTTATTTATTCAGCTTTTAGATTATGTATACATCTCAATTTCAAAAAAGGACCCTATTATGACTGGTTTTGTGGTCCAGATTTAAATTGATCCCCTACTTCCACCAAGTGGCCGGTGTTGGGAATAACATGCTGCACAAAGCTCCAATGAGATACAGTTGTTGAGTCTTCTTTTTCTGGTTCCAGGACTGGGCTAAACCTGGTCCTTACGATCAGCCCATGGTGAACACACTGAGGAGAAAAAAGGAACCAAAGGAAGTAGTGGACGCAAATGGCACTTCAAATGGCACGGCCCCTTCTTCTCAACCAATCATGGCCAATTCTCCTCCTGAGGATGCTCAGGGGGCCAGAAGCATGACTGTTGTACCAAAGGTAAGTCACATATACTGATGTTTTTACATCTGTTTATTTGCTATCATTTCATTTTAAATGTTTCTTTTGAGGCTTTGCATGAATGCATGCAGCTTAAGGCCACAAGGCTGCAAGTTCACATCAAGTGACGATGAAATTTAATTGATGGGGTCACAAGCCCAGATATTTAACTGCCCTGACTCATTACTACACTTGTGTTTATAGTTTTCTCCTGTTTGGTGCTTGTGTTTGTATAGGTGGATGATATGGAGGTCCATGAGGAGTTGACCCTGGCACTGACCCGAGGTCTTCATCTGGACACTCAACGCTCCAGTCGTGACTCTTTACAGTGTTCCAGTGGCTACAGCACTCAGACAACAACACCCTGCTGTTCAGAGGACACCATTCCCTCCCAAGGTGTTTGTTGTGAAGAGGTTTTGCTGCAAACAGGTTCAAACGACCATAAAATTTGAATGAATTGTGTGAAAGCTGTCCTCTAAACTTGGAAAACCACAACTAAATCATAATTTTATGCTATATAAGACTTTTTACAGGAAATAGTACATGTTATGGTCTATTACATCTTGCGATCCATGAATATGAGAACGAAATTATTAAAATAATAAAAAATATAAAACCTTTAAAAATCCCTTAACTGGGGCAGCCCTTTTTGAGTGTGGGGGGTGATAAAAAGGTGATGTACCCGTTCAAATTAATATAAATCTTGGTCTTATTTTAAAAAAGACACTTCAAAGTTTGTCTCGGAAGTATCTGGAGGTGAAATTATTGTATAAAAATTGTTATAGCAGTTTACATTTATTGTAATAAATACAAATAATGCAATAAAGTATATATTTTTTAGATAAAATTATCACAAAAACTGAGGTTTTACCAACAACCACCACTAGGTGTCAACGGTTTGCAGCATACTCCTGTCACAAATTAATAAATGACTGTCACTGCATTACTATTACTGCTAAAATGTTTTGAAATTTTAAAAAAAACAGTATTCATAGACTTTTCCAACGATATATAGTTTTTTCGTGATTATAACATGCAAAATATTAAAGTAAACTCAAGTGTCTCGCTCACGCGACTGCAACAGTTAAGGGGTTATAAAGCACTTTCGTACCTGCAATTATATAATCACCCATGTCACCTAATATATTTACCTATATACATCATTTTTCTCTTTTTTTAGTGTCCGACTACGATTACTTTTCTGTAAGTGGAGAACCAGAGGGGGATCAGCAGGATTTCGACAAGTCATCGACTATCCCGCGCAACAGTGACATCAGCCAGTCCTACCGCAAGATGTTTCAAGCCAAGCGTCCGGCTTCCACGGCCGGTCTTCCCTCCACTCCCGGCCCTGTGATCGTCACGCCCGGTGTGGCTACGATCCGTCGTACGCCCTCCACCAAACCCTCCATCCGTAGAGCCACCATGGGCACTGGCCCTATCCCCATCAAAACCCCCGTCATCCCAGTAAAGACGCCCACGGTGCCTGGCTTTTCCAGCTCACTAGGGGGCAGCAGTGAAGAAGGAGAGGAGCAAGCCAGCCCCGACTCGCCTAACCTGGGAGAAAACGGGGAGCGGGTGGGAATCCTCCATGGGGCATCGTGGAGTGGCCAGGCCTCCATTAACCCTGCTTTGCCACCTGGACCACAAGGTTCACCCGGTGGACCTGAAGACGACCCAGAGGACTGGGATTTTGCGGACCCGCAGAGCGACACTATGCTTCTGGCGATCCGCAGAGGGGTCAGGCTAAAGAAGACCATGACCAACGACCGCTCTGCGCCACGAATTGCGTGATAGATCAGGAAGTCATGTGTGTTAATATTGTACAAAGACTTTATAAAGGGTACACTTCAGAAACAAGCGGTGAAGAACACAAGCTGTGAGTTGTGATCAGATTTAACACCAGACTTCTTGAATGTGGCCTGATGTCCCAAGACAGAGTTTTATGTTTATGTTCTGACCTTCTGGCGCTTTTATGTTTATATGCTTCAAATGTATAATGCAAGCATGCGGCCAACATGAGTTAATTTAGGATTAACTCATTGTAAACAATATCTTTAGATAATTATCGGCTCTTATTAGTTTTAACACTGTCATTATGTTGTTATTATTATTATTATAGTTTCAATGATTAATTCCCCGCTAAAATATATATATATATATATATCTTAAGCATTAGCCGAGTAAAGTACTTTTATCTATTTGTATCAAAATGTAAATATTGACAGAGGTAAGAAAAAACCTGCAGATTTAATTTATTTAGCACTCTCTGCTTTAATTCTGTACCAAACAAGATTATTTTGTATATTATGTTAAAGTCAGCACACATACACACACTTTATTTCCCTGTGAAGTCTGTTTAGTGCAACTGAATGCTAATGCTATCAGTGCTAAGTCTATAGTGACAATTGGTGCGATGCCTAAACGTGTATTTCCAGTTAAATAATTTGTGCATGGCACAGTATTAATGTACATGCTTAAATTCGGAAGATTTGCGAATGATAAATCTGATGTGCTTCCCTGGATATAGTCTTATACAGCTAACCATGAAGCATGTACCATATATTTAGCATCTGTCATGTTAAAATTTAGCATAGGTTAACTGTAAGTCCTGGTGCAAAGACATCAGAGAGGCCGGACGGCTTTTGTAAAGGGTTCGACTGCGTCCTTAATCATTTCATGTGTTTGGCACTCAATCCATTCTGTGTTTAAATGTCATTTAACTTTTCCCGACCAGCACAAACCAACTGGTTTCTGTTCCTTCGGCTTGAAGCTTTGTGCAAACCAGTGTTGTGTGTGAAACTGTAAAAATCTGATTTACTGTGACATTCATTCATTCATTGTTGGTATTTTGTTTCCATTATGTACATTTTTTAATTCATAACCCAGTGGTCATATGTACAGTCTGTAGACACAAGATATTTAGGGAAAGCACAAACATTTTTTGTGTCTGTTTCTTATATATATATATATAAATATTAATGTAGAGTATCTAATTACAAAGATTTAATCCTACTGCGTGAAACAAATAGAAACCGACAGGATTATTTTTTCCCAGTGGACCAGCTTAGTAATGTCGTCACGGTACAAATGTGTAAAATTGTGAAATTTGTCACAAATTGGCGGATGCTTACCTGCATATGATGCTATAATCTTGTATGTACTCTCGCTCTATACGAAAATGTTTTAGTTCTAACCAGCCTGTATTTCAGTAAAATATCAAACTATTTAATTTCAAAGCATTAGGTAATAAAGCTACCAAATACTGTGTAAGTTGATTCTGTGCTAGCCAAAAATTGCTTTCTTATTGTAAAGGCTGAAAGTTTAGTATAAGTTTATTTAGAATAGTTTGTATTGAGAGTTGATCTCAGTTATGTGCGGTTTAAAAAGCTATAAAATCATTTCCTGTATGTTTCTTGTGTTTTTTTTTCTTGTATAACTACTCATACACACATAAAATATATTGAAAGATCTGAGGTCTTTTTAACCTGCTTTTATAAGAACCGGAAGGGTGACAATAATGACAATAAGATGAGTACAGGACCATCAAATATATTGGATGTGACAAAATTGAGCACTCCTATTACTGTTAATAGGGGGCAATGCAATGCTCAATATGGCTTCTCTGGCGATGGAAGCCCGCCTTTCATTTAAAGGAACCAATCATTAATCGATAAAGACTTACGATTGTCTGGGGGACAACCTGTGCTCATGTGAAGTAACTGAAACCACCTCAAATAAAGGTGATTTGCACAATTTCAACATGTTGTTTAATTATAATTTGAGATATTCAAGTAGATTTTACTCTTTAGACTTAAAGGCGGGGTGCGTGATCTCTGAAAGCCAATCACCCAAACAAACACACCCCTACTCGAATAGAATCTGGACCTTCTGTTGATAGACCCGCCCCACACATGTGCAACACAGGCAACGATGTCCGTGAAACACATGCCCCTTACTGCTGATTGGCTACAAGTGTGTTAAGTGTTTTTCAAAAATCATGCACCCCGCCTTTAAGTATACAAATAATACACGCTTTACATTGCTGCCAATAGAATACAAAAAACCCCCACAAAAATGTTAATGTACATAATATTTTATTATATTTATAAGGGCTGAACTCATAGAACTCAAGTGTACATCTGTCAGACGTCTCAGAGGTCTGACATGTGTGGCCTTACATGGGCCGCTCTCTGGGGCGAGTGACAAACTGCCACCACAGGGGTGGGAGATCTCCCTCATTACGGGCAGGTGGCAGAGCCTCAGATTTTGGGCCATCAGCAGGGGTTTCAGCCTGCAGTTGCTGGACCTACAGAAAAAAACAAGTAATGTGACTACTTAGTGATTCACTTAGGTACCAATCAAATTAACATGAACTTACTCTCCTACTTTACTGACTAATATGACTTAAAGCTCTGAGATGTTCATAATTTATAACACACACAAAAAGATGTGGGCGCACAGCATGAAACATTTAAACGTATTGTGCAAGTGTTGGCAAATTAAATGTTGTCCTGTCCAAATGCAGTATTCATTGTAGATTATGAATCACCAGTGCATAATCTACATTATGCAGACAGTAATAGAAACACTACTCACAGTATTAGGTAATTGTGAAAATGGCAAATTACAAAAGTTTCTGACTAAAAATGTCAATATCACTATAGATTTGGGATTGGTGCATATATGACTTAACCAAGTCAGAAAATATTTTGGATATCATGCAAGTATTGTATGCATCAGCTTTTTTTTTGGGTTAATTTGATTTGACTTGACTTTAACTATTAAAAGAAAAGAAAACAAAGGATGAAAAAACAAAATAAAAATAAACGAAACAACTACATTTTTTTAACATCACACTCGACCCGCTCAAAAGGGACAGGTAGAAGCAATAGGCTTTATCATATTCTACCCACAGTATTTACCAAATCACACTCAGACAAAATAAACCAGACATATCAATTTTAATAAAAAAATACCACTCCAATGTACATCCAACTTTATATAATTTTAAAAAAAATCTGTTGGAACAGCAGAAACAAAACTCTCACTCACCCCTTGCTTTATAGATTATTTGTGCCATCTTAAAATCTACCAGATCATTAAACTTTAAAGTGTTTTTATTTAAAATCATAATTGCTCTTTTTTGTATTGTACTTGATGGTTTTGTAGGTGTTACCCCATAATTAAACGCAGTCATTTAAATATGGCAACACAAGTGAACTATACAAAATATAAAGTGCTTTCTCATTCAATACATGCCTTGCTTTCCCCTAGGAATACACAGATTGACCGCCCATTAATCAGAGCCGATTTTGTTTTTAATTTCTGCTGATTTGTGTTTATACGAGTGCACCTTTGAAAGGAACTACCTTGAGAATAGTCATAATTGCATTTTCTTTTCATCTTAGTATAATTCCTGATAAAGCACTGTTTTCTGCGGATTTGTCCGTAATACAAATGTACAAAAGCGCACATGGCTACTTTGTTCCTGTCCGGTTTTAAGAATCAATGTATCTTACATATAGCATACTTTATTAATCATTATTTTAACGTGAATATTAGTTTTGCAATTTCCATTTTTTTATAACCACTTTTTTACTTATTTCAGCTGTGACCACCTGCAAAAGCTATTGCAAATTTTTCCTAGCACAGAAAATATCAGTTATCATCGGCATAAATCTTAAAGGAATATTCAATTTTCTTAAAAGAAAAATCCAGATAATTTACTCACCACCATGTCATCCAAAATGTTGATGTCTTTCTTTATTCAGTGAAGAAGAAATTATGTTTTTTGAGGAAAACATTGCAGGATTTTTCTCACTTTAATGGACTTTAACAGACTTTAACACTTTTATAAGTGTGTTGAAAGAGGACCGTTCCTACGTTGTTGTATGTCAACTGATACTAATGAATGTCTTTGTGTCAGTTTATTGTTTACAATGGTCCGCAAATGTGCGTTTTATATATGTAACACGTGACCTCCCTACGTCACTACGCATTTACGCGAGGTCGCGCTGGACCGGATCTAGACGAAAAGTTGTGGTTTAAAAGTGTATATTTGTTATTTTTCTTGTCAAAAATGACAATCGTATTGCTAGATAAGACCCTTATGCCTCGTTTGGGATCGTTAATAGACCTTTGAAACTCCGTTGAAAAAAACTGTTAAGTGTTGAGTTAAGTATTAAATGTTGGGCTCTATTAAAGTCCATTAAAATGAGAAAAATCCTGCAATGTTTTCCTCAAAAAACATAATTTCTTCTCGACTGAACAAAGAAAGACATCAACATTTTGGATGACATGGTGGTGAGTAAATTATCTGGATTTTTCCTTCAAGAAAATGGAATATTCCTTTATAGCCTCTTTCACACATAAATTTACCAGGTTGACTTTACCAGTTATTTACCAGCAAAGACTATATGGGCAAATGCAGTTAACAGGATCTGCGACAACACGTCATGTGGATTTTTCCACTCGAAAGATGTAATTGAGGCCAATATTGCGCGTGCATGGCATTTGCCCAAACCACATATTGCCCGCTATGTGTGTCATCGCACTGCCGTAGCATCTTGTTACGCAGGGTATGATTGTGCATATGGGCCTGGGTGGATTGGGGCCCGCATCCATATATTTATGATGTTGTGCTTCATTGCTTGTTCAGATAAGGAAGCGTCTCATCTGTCAGTTTGTTATGAGCACACATACCTCTCTATCCCAGCTCTGAGCCCTCAGCTTCTTCCACTGCTCTCTCTTAGCAAAGTAATCAGGATACAAGGCTTTCTCTGAGGGGTGCCAGTGATCCAGACACCATTCAGGAACCTAGAGATGCAGAAATAAGTATGGAGATATAAAACTGGATACTGATGTATATGTACCTTCACCAATCAACATACAGCACTCTTCCACTCACTTTATAGCACTCATATCTTTCGTAGGATGTTCCTCCAGGTGAATCAGGGAACAGGTAGGGCTGTGGGTGTTGATTGGCCCAGAACTCTTCTTCACCTGCCTTCAACATTAGGGTGGCTTTCACCATATCCTTCTCATGTTTGTTCTCATCAAAGCGTGCTCGCATCAAACAAGCATAGAAACGAAATTTATCCCTGATACAGGAGAGAAAATACAACAGGTAAGAAATGAGCCATTTCACATTTAAAAGCATTCACAACCACAGTCAAAAGAATGCAACTATGATTACTAAACAATAAACTAGGATATTATGCAGAGGTGGGTAGAAATAAGAGTACTTAAGAGTACATTTAAAATGGGTACTCGAGTATTATTCTAATGGAAAATTTTTACTTTGTTATACTGTGCATCATTCCATTCTGTATATTAATTCATTACAAAATGTGTGTATTATTAAAAATTGGCGTCTCGTGTTTCTGGGGCATTTGCAAATTAATGACTCACTTGAGTCGATTCCTTACAGAGTATTGCAAATAAATGAGTCGATTCTTTACCAAACAAACGGGCTAACTGTTTATATTAATTGTTCAGTTCGCTGTAAAAACTTAATTGTCTGATGCCGTTTTTCACTCATATCAAGAAACACGCAGAACATAGTGTTGGATGATGGGAATATAAATCTACCATATCTATTTACTAAAAACAAATAACAAGTTGTTGTACGGTATGTTCAGATGTAAGTGTAAATGTAACTTTAATATGCATAGTGAATGCAAAACTCTTGTCGGATTATTTTAATATTGTCTGATATTCCAAAAAACCTGTACACATCAACAGTACGTTACATTTTTACACATACAAATTTTACACATGTAAGTGCCCTCCTTAAGTATTGGGACAATACGGGCAAAATTCCTTTGAGCGTGTGCGTATATTCCACTCGCTACTTTAGTATTATTTTCATTGAATACTTTTTACTTCTACTGGTTAGTAAATGTTAAAAACACGACTTTTACTTCTACTTGAGGAATTATTTCTTTAGTCACTTGTACTTTTACTTGAGTAAAGTTTTTGGCTCACTTCTGGTATTATGTTACTATATAATACTATAATAATCTATGCTCATGTAATATATATATATATATATACTAAATAGTTCATAGTTGCCAGTACTTAGTATGGATACAACATTATGTATTCATTATATAGCGCAGTATATTTTCATACAGGTGACCAATCTACTTTATATTAGTTACCTGCAGACAGATGAAAATAATGGGTTAGTTTTCAATATGTATTTAAAGAAATTCAAGGTTTCTGAGACACAAACAGACAAGTAACGTTAAGTTAAACTTCAGCAACTTGGTAAATTGGTGAAAGGCACCGAACGTCTGACTTTAGACTTGACCTTACATTACTAATTTGGAAACCAGATTATATTTTGTGTGGGCAAAAGTTTTTTTTAACGAAATGTAAGTAAGGTTAATGTGACAAAATGTAACGCAAATGAAGTTATGACATCATTCTCATACAAGAAACTATATCACGGTTGCATTATTTGTAAATATATACATATCTGAACAAAACCGATTTAGCCCTAATAAATGCATCACCTTTTTTCAGATGAAAGCAAATAATAAAGATATAAATAAGCCGAAACTTGTCAAAAAAGAAAGTGCATTCATTTCAATCGAGCAAAACAAGCAGTTAGCACGATCGCTGCAGTCCGCTAACTCCCGGGCCGGCTGTGTCTGTTCCGATCCGTCTCTAAGCTATGATATAGTTAAGAAAATTGCAGCTGAGTTATTCAATATGTCATTTTACCTGAAAATACACCATGACTCAAGATGTCTCAGTGATTTTTTGTAAAGTCGAAGGACTTTTTGTTGATGGGTCAGGTAGGCCGTCGCCATCTTTCCCACTGTGTCACCTTCACAGGAATCTCACAGATGAACATAAGAGAGTTGGAGTCAGTGCTGCCACCTGCAGGCCTGGAGAAACTTCAGTCCCGTTTACATTAATTATGTATAAACATATTTAATGTGCTATAAACTCAAATGTTTGTAATCATTTCATGTATAATTTATTGTTCATGAAGGACACTTTTAGCTTTGTGTTTATGTATCTGCTTGCTCTGCTTCTGTTATGTAACAGATTTAACGCAACAATATGAGGTTGCTATAGCTCTGCTATAGTAGATGTGACATAATGGTTTAAGCAAGGGCTGGGTCTAAATTTAAGTAGCTTTTACAAACATACCTTACAAAAACATTACAAGTGTGCATCCCAAAGCAAAATAATTGCAATAGTATATTTAGGGCAAGATCAAACATGAATTTTATTATGTCCTGACCTGGTATACATGTAATGTACTGTGTAAAGATTTCAATATTTTTATACATCAACCAGTCAGTGAAAACCGAAGAGATGAACACAAGGTGGCACAATTTTACTACATTTTTATTTGAACATTGTCTGAGGCCTAGCCAGTTCATTAAACAAATGCAAATGCCATTAACATATTACATATTGTAAACTGTATTTAACTGCAAATTAAATATTAAACTCGTATTAAACACATGCAACTACCACGTTTGCTAAAACAACCTTGTGACCCATCACAAAAACACTGGTCGCTCAAACTCACTGACGTAAAACAATACCCCGGAAATGTAGTTCTGTTGGCTGACGTGACTCCGCCCCTTCAGCGACAACGCTTTTTTTCAAAACTACAGTTCCCAGAGTGATGACGCGTCAGGAGGCGTAGCTTCGTTGTTTTTTAATATGACAATGAAAATAGTCCATTAAGGGCAGCGCTGACTGAGTTTGCGAGGAGAGTGAACATGAATGACGATTGTGCTATACTGTAGGAAGGAGAGGAATATCGTCATCACTACTCGTATGCCGTGGCTTTCATCCGGGCGGAAAATAATAGCTGGCGAGGACGGACATCACGAGGGCAGAGCAGCAGGGAGAAGTCAGTTTACACCCCATTGTACATGACATGAGAAATGTTAGTTTCTTTCATTTTTAACCTGACCCGGGTGGAGTATGCGAATAATGGACATATGAAAACCTGCCCTCGCCTAAATTGTGCTTTCGGTTTTAATTCAATGCAGACGAATATTTAACATTCTTTTCTGTTGACGGGACACGCCAAAAATCTCGTCGAGGTAAGTGGATATCACTTTTATTGACAACTTTGTATTGTGAGTCATGCTCGTCTGTATACTGTTTGTACACTCACTGTTATGTATTCAATCATTGACACCCTTAACTTTCCCTTCAAGGTTGACCGACAAACCCCTTAGCCCTCTTCTTAACAATGCTGCCGTGTTTGCGAAGCGCCTTGCGGCCGAGCAGCGCTCTGCTGCGGCGCGTCAGTGTTGCCGTTCCGCGGGTTCACGGCTGCGGTCTGGGCACACATCCCCACAAGGAGCCGATGGAGCCGCTGAACTCTGCGCAGGGCGCTCGCGAATTCATCTACAGCCTGCATCCCACTGAGCGCACGTGCCTGCTCCGAGAACTGCACAGGTTTGAGTCTATGGCCATAGCTCAAGGTAAAGAGACACATAGTACACCATTATAACCTGATAATAAAGATATATAGTCCATCTATTAAGGACATAATGTCAGCCTAAGGGTCAAACTATAGGAATAGAATAGAATATAGTAGGAAAGAATAGAGCAGAACGATGAAACATAAGAAATAAGAAATATTTATAGAATAAAGAATATACATATAAAGACAAATTATAACAATAGAATACAATAAAATAAAGGCAGAATAGAAAAATAGAATAGAAAAGCAGAATAATGTGAAAATTGTTTTGTCAAAGCAAGAAGTTGTGCTCAGATTTTTATTATGTAACGTTACTACTTACAAAGATAAATGCAACCTTGCATAAAAACTCCTTTGAGTCTGGTTCTTCTAGGCACACATGGCACCCCATGACCTATCCAGCTTTAGGAATCACAAGATAAAATTGTGTGCTTTTTATATATGCCATGACCTTTACACTAAGTGTTTCTTTTATAATTTAAAATTTTATTTCTGAAAGATCAGGTACTGTTAGGGTCTTTGAAATATGTGCCAAATAGAAACATTTTCTTATTCCACCTGTGTTCGATATGCATCGATGTTTGGGTAAAGAGTATTTCCTCTCCTCAGTCCGAGCTCCCCCTCCACAAAGCTCATCGGCAGATGAAGGTCTGTGTGGCTGATGTTTGCTGCCTGCCGCTTCAGGTGTCTTTAAGAGGAGGCATGTCTGTCCAGTAATGTCGTGTGTGTTTTAAAGCAGACAGATCATTGTATCACTAACAGATGCCAGCGTGTTCTTATGGAGACTCAGGACAGATTTGAATACTGAATTTGCTGAATGAATTGCATGAATATCATGTCGTTTTTTACCTCAGAATCACTGAGCTGCATGTCAAAAACATTTCACATGTGAGGCTATGATCGGGGCAGAATAGTTTTTCTATCCTTGTGCTTTGTAAGAAGCAATGATGTCGTCAAAACGCATGAGAGCTTTTTAGAATGCACGATACATTATCTGAAATGATGACACTTGTGTTAGAAAAAAGCATGCGCTTTATATCGGATCAGATTGCTTGGATCAATGTCTGAAGTGCATTTTATAGTGTGCAAACTGAGCAGAGCCTGTAAACGTGTGATTTTTATTACAACTAGTGAGTTTTAGGGATGCTAAACAATTAATCGCGATTAATCGTTAGAAGAATAAAAGTTTTTGTTTACATCACATATGTGTGTAAACTGTGTACAATAAATATGTATATATAAATATGAACACATTCATTTATAATTTTAAGAAAAAAATATGTATACTAAGTATTTATATTTATATATAATATAAATTATACATAAATATACAAATGTATATACACATGTAAACATTTCTAAAACATACATGCATGTGTGTACATTTATTTATACAAAGTTATTATACACAGTTCACACACATATATGATGTAAACAAAAACTTTTATTCTGCTAATGATTAATCGCAATTAATTGTTAAGCATCCCTAACCATCTGGTGTTGATTAAATAAACCCCAGGTGAAAATAAAAAAATGTTTAATAGATATTTACACTATACTGAAATGTCTGTCATCAGTATTTTTCAGTGAAACACATGAGGAGACATTTTAAAAGCTTTTTCTTGAATGAAAATAAATTATATAGGTTGGGAATAACATGACAAAAATTCAATATAAAGTGCATTATTATAATTATCTAACATATATCAGAATACATAAAGTCCATCTATTATTACCACTGATCTATATAAATGACTGGATTGCGCATAGAACGCTTGACGTAACTGCGTGAGGTGAAGCCAGTGCAGAGTTCGAGCCGCCATCTTGGTATACCCAACTGGCAGAGGGCGTCATTAACTTCCATTCAAAATCATGATAAAAATTTACCCCCTTTACAGCGTATCAGCTACACAAGGTTAATTTTTAGGATATGTGTACGTTAATTATTTGTTAATTCTGGTGTTATTTGCAATGTTTATGTTTTAATCGGGCAGGATAATGGATTTATAAAAAACGTTAAGGTGAGTGTGTCTGTTGCATTTGTTAATGACACGGGTATAAATAAAGTTTTTTTTGACATTCAGCTACACTGTGATGGTCAGCGTTATTTCTCTAAATAAGTTTAGGTAACTTGTAAGTTTACAACATAATTACAAAACTAGCAAGTTATTGCATGCACATACGGTACAAAGCATGATTATTTATATAGATTTCAGAATGAGCACGTTTATCGTCATTAATACTAAATATGCTGTGGTCTGTCTGCTGATCTGATACTGTAATAAAGATGAATGTATAATAACTGATTAAAACGCAAAATGTACAACTTTCAGTAAATAACTATTTACATGCTTAGGACGTTTGTGTTGTAATAATGTACAGGGTAACTTCACATATAAAAACGAATACGAGTAAAGTGATGTTTTATCATTAAAATCTGATAACGTTCATTGATTTAATAGAATGTTTGGGTATACCAACATGGCGGCGCGGTGGCTTCACAAGTGTGACGGGATGCGCAATCCAGTCATTTATATAGATCAGTGATTATTACCCATTTTTTGTTTTATCTGCATTTGGTTGATGGAAAGCAGTTGGTCATTGGGTTGTAGTTACAGCTGCACGCTCGGCATGCTGTTCACATTTTTCAAGTTACTGTAGCAACCTCTTTTCTCTTTATCAGCTCTAATTTGTCAATAAGATGAATCTTGTCTGTACTGATTTAATGTCCCTTAGCAGTATCAGTGGTGTGTGGTATTCAACCTAAACTGAATTCATCCGCAATGGTGTGAGTTAGTGGTAAAGATCTGGCCTAGAAGTGAAGGTTGTTGTAAGTTCAAACTTTAGAAGGTGAAATTCATTATTTACCAGCATTATGTAATCAACTTAATCCTGGACTGTTCTGGAGCACCATCTCAAAAAAAAATGTGACCCCTGTTTTCAAAATCAGTCAAAATGTGCAATCTAATTTTGAGCTGCAGGAGAAAGAAAGTATTAATGTCGAAATTGAGGTTTAAAAAAAAAAGTACATTAAGCCCTCGTCTAGTGATCTCAATGCTCTGAATAGTCATTAAACATCTAAAATGATCATAATCTGAGAGGTGTACCTACTGTCCTAAATGCTTAATCTAATAGAAAGATGTGCGTCCATCCATAAGGGTTTCTTCTGCATTATGGTTTTAAAACATGCAGGAATAAGAAAATAAAGTGCAGGACTTGCTTGATGTTAAAATAGTTATTAAGAGAGATAAAGTTCAGGACCGGATTGATGTTAAAAGAGTTATATAAGATTTATATTTGATCCTTGCATTACTTAAAGCTGTCTGTCTCAATGTCAATTAAACAAAAAAGAAAGAAAAAAGTTGAACATAAATTTTTCCTATAGTATTGTTTTTGACTTTCGCGTCGTATGCATCGGCCCATGCGAGGACGCGTCTGATCGCATCTTTGCATTGACTTTGTATGTAATCTACTTGCGCAAATCATTGAACTTGTGTTTGGTGTGTATGTCCTAAGGCTGCATTTACACTGCATCTTTGAAGTGACTCAATTCCAACAGATCGTCAAACATGCACGTAACTAGGGGTGCACCGAAATTTCGGTCGCCGAAAATTTCGGCCGAAACCGAAATAAAAAATCCAACCGAAAATGTAAACCGAAAATGAATGTCAACCGCGCCCCTCCCATCTGTGCGCTAGCGCTTGGGTTTCACTCACGGTGATCAGTCGTCTCCCACCCCTCCCCTTCGTGCTCAAGCAGGTTTCACTCACGGTCGAGCTGTTTGCACGCGTCTGCAAAGATTAAGCATGTCTTGATGTGTAAACTTTAGAGAGAGTCGCGCTAATGTGTCTCATACTGTAATCCATTAACATACATTTGGCGAATAAAGCAATGAAACACAACGTAACGTTTTTATGTGGAGCGACTGTTGCGCTGTTTGGGATTCACCCTCGGTCTCTGTATGTGCATGCGTTTAAGTGCCCTCGGTAGTGCACATAAGAGAGAAACGCGTTTAAAAAAAAAACAAGCAAACATAAAATCTCGCTGTTATTGACAGGGCACATATAAACAAAATTCTCTCCACAGTATTCTTTTTCTAATAAAAACATTTGTTTATGTCTTAAGAGTATGTATAGATTACAGTCAGATTAACCTACTTAAGTCTGTGTCATTAATGTTAATCAAACAACCCATGACAAAGAGACAAATAGCTCTAAAAAATAATTATATATTTAATTGATTGTGTTATGATTCATTTAATTTGATTTCTGTACCTAATGCTAATTTCAGACCTTATTAATGTACAACTTTGTTCTCTTTTATAAATGTTTGCAATTTCTTTATTGTTTATTAGATTTTTCCCACCTGCTTTTCGTCACACACCCCTAGTAAAGTTAGTACACAGTGATGACCATAAATGCAATTGTACTAATAATTGGCATAATAATTTATTTCGGTGTTTCGGTTTCGGTTTTTCGGCCTTGGCTTCCTTTTTTCTGTTTCGGCCAAGAATTTTCATTTCGGTGCATCACTACACGTAACCAATCACATCATCACATTTGATCTTGTTGAACTCACGTTTTTCCAAGGTTGGCAGGTCTGGTGTTGTGGTGTACGTGAAATTTTCAAGAATGCAAAGGAAGAACTTTTCTTTTTTTTATTACAGCATTGTAGCCTTAAGCTGACCTGATTTTCTTTCCATAGCAGAGAAAGAGCAGCGTGCTCTTGGTGTGCTGGTCTCTGGCCAGTTTATAAGATGATCACACAGTTTCCATGGAGATATTAGAAAAGCATGGGGGTCTAAACAAATTTTGAGAGGATATCAGGTATGAATAATAATGGTGTTTTGACAGCATTAGTTAAAGTGAATGTGTATGGCAACTGTCTGACCAATTATCTGACTGTAATGTGACTATAGTCTTGACATGGCTGTGATTATCAGTATAACTTTTGATGCTGTCTCATTACTGTATTTTCCCATTAGCCAGCAGATAAGATATTTACAGATGAAGCTTCAGTGTAATCCTGCTGTCTTTGTGTCTAAAGCTGGATATACACTGCAAATTTTGATGCCCAATTCCGACTTGTTGCCTATATCCGACTCAAACAATATAACCCGAGTCATAACCCCAAACCCTAGCTCTGAAATGCACATTTGCATTGTAAAATTAAAATGGCATCCATAATCATGTTTTAACAACAATCCTTTGTGAAAGAATAAGAATTTTTATTTAGCAATATTAACATTTTATACAGAGTTTCATACCAAGATATGTCACAGATGGTGAGAGGTCAGTTTCAAAACAGTAGCTCTACAGATGCAACAGCAGCATTTATTACAAACCGTTATTATTGATTAATATATGTTTATTAAGCACACTGTGTTGTTAATATGAGTACAAGGGAATAAGGTTTACATGCTGTAGCTATCTAATGTCAGTCTGAGAAGGTTAGACTTCATTATGCATCTCATAAAATGATGTGTTATGGAAGTAAATGGCATTTACATCTCAGATATGAAAGGCAATAACAGAAACAATCATGTAGTTTCCCTCAAGCCATTTTCACCAGACACAGACAAGCACATTCTGGATAATTGCCAGTTTATTTTTTGTTTTCTCTGCCCAACATTGGATTGCTTTATAGGAATCATAATTAAGGATTGTGTCGGGCCAGTAGTTCAGATTGTTTGTTAACTTGTTCTGCCAACATCACCATTGGACAGATCTGTCAGTCAAGTTTCATTTTAACACTTATACAGAACATTTTAGTGAGTCTTGCAACATCTGAAATTAAAAAGATGTCAAAGCTGAAGTAATTTTTATACGCGACCATTAAGGGCATACTCGCACTATGCGTACCGTACCCGAGTACATTTGACCCCCAAAGTGCGATTCGTTTAGTTAGTGTGATCGCTCTGTACCATACCAGGTTGTGGTGCGCTTAGGCGTATCCTGGTACGCTTTGCAGATGTGGCCTCTGGTATGGTTCACTTTGGTTTGGAGACAGGGCGCGAGCACTTAGGGCTGTGCAAAAATATTGATACAGCTAACTATCGTGATACTCCCCCCCATGATAGTGTATCGATATTTTAAAAATGTAATAATCCCTCTGTGTGCTTCAAACGACTTCTTCCGCCGCTGCTGTAGTTGTCGCTGTTCAGTTGTCTGTCATTTACGGCCAATGTCTCAGAAGTAAGCGGGAGTGAAAAAGTTGCAGAAAATGTAGAAACACCTGCAGCTTTCATGTTGACGCACTTTGACTTACAAAAAAAAAAATCAACTCTATTTTTTACATTTTTGATAAAAAAAGAAAAAGCATTGCAATGTATCGCAACACGCAAAGTATTGTATCGTATCATGATACATTGTATATCACGACTCATGTATTGTGATACGAATCGTATCGCAAGGCCCTTGCCAATACCCAGCCCTATGCACTGGAGTGCAAAAGTCTGATACACAATTACAAGCAGCTGGGTGTTACTGCATCCCAAATGATAATATATAATGTGAGTGCACCCCACATAAACTAATTACATTAAATGAGCAAAGAAGGTTGTACGTGTGAAAGCAACTAACTGTGGTTATATTCATAAGCAAATTTGCTTATAAACAAAGTCAAAGCCTTACTAATTAATGTTCAACCTATTAAAACTGATGCCTCCATAACTATGAGATGCCATTTGCGCAATTGCAACAAAACCTCATCGGTGTTAACTCTTTCCCTGCCTGTATTTAAAAAAAAGTTGCCAGCCAGCACCAGCAGATTTTCTTTAAACATACATTATATTAAATGAAAGAACAGAACCTCTGCTTTTAAACAAACAAACAAACAAAAACTTTCGTTCTATCTTCATTTGTTCTCTTTTTATCACCCCTGAAATATGGGTAAAAACTAAGATAATTGCATTTTTTAAAGGACGTTTGTTAGAGATCAGATTAAGAACGATGATCAAAACATACACAGAATATCTACTGTTTTTGGATCAGTGGATACTTTAGTGTTTTATAAGTTAGGTAAGAGTGCCACCTAGTGGATAATATTAGAAATATAGCTTGCTGTAAAAACTTGTCATTGGCAGGGAAGCGTTTTCTCTTAATTTTCGAGATAACTTGTTAATGCTGGGGAAAGAGTTAACCAACAAGATAACTTTCCCTGGTTAAAATGAGCAAATACAACATTTACAACAGAAAACCATTTAAGTTTGCAAGACAGACATACAAATGCACCCGGTCAACTGACCATCCATATTATGTTTCACCTGCTTTGCTTTAGTTCATACAGTATTGTGTAGTAAGGCCATTGATTAGTTAAAGGCGGGGTGCATGATCTCTGAAAGCCAATGTTGATATTTAAAATCACCTAAACAAACATGGCCCTACACCAATAGAATTTGGACCTTCTTTTGATAGACCCGCCCGACACATACACAACCCAGACAATGGTGTCGGTTAGTAGACACGGCCCTTACTGCTGATTGGCTACAAGTGTGTTTTGGTACCCATCTGACTCCCTATTCCAAAGTGTTTTTCAAAAATCATGCACCCCGCCTTTAATGTAACTTATTTTTTAGCTTATGCAGTACTGCTGAAAATAATTTCTCATGTTGATCGTCACCTTCACTCTCAGGCTCCTCTTACATCGCTTCTAACTGGTGCTTTCACAGGACTCCTGCTAATTATGGCCTCGTCCCTGTCGATGATGAACGAGGTCATGTTGTCCTCCAGTGAGCCCTGTCTGCCTGGTCTCTTCTGTGTAATATATGGTGATGTGTGCTGTTAAAGCTCTACCGCCCCTTGTAGTCTCCATGGAGATTACAGCAAATTTGAATGCCACCTTTATGAAATGTAGGCCTATTGACGCAGTACCATAGTACAGTGATGTCATGAAATGCTCACTTACATTTTGATTCAGCAGACGCTTTTATCCTAAGCAGCTTACAAATGAAAGAGCACTTAATTAAAAGAGAGCATAATTGTACCGTGTTTCCTTTGAACTCCACCTTAAAAATATCATGGTTATATCATGGTCATGTCAAAAAATACATGATAGATACTTTATGTGATTCAGTTGCTGTAGAGCTGGTGTTGTGTCTTGCAGTTGTCCAGTTTAACTGGCCATCGTTTATTTTTTATTCAACTATTAAAAAGCCACAGAAAGCTTTTAACTTTAAGAGCTCTATTTTAACTATCTAAGCGCATGGTCTAAACCCCACAGCGCAAGTTGACCCATGGCATGTCTGAATTCACACTTGCTAGTTTAACTACAGGCAAAAGTTTTGGCCTGCCGGCGCATGGTCTAAAAAGATTGTCCCTATTCTTGGTGTTTTGGGCGTAACGTGCAAAAAACAATAATAGTCCTATCTCCCATCCCCTTTGAAAGCCAGTTGCGTTCGCCCATTGCGGATTCCATATTTACAAGGAATTTGTAAGCTGAAAAACTGTAAGTGGAGGAAGAAGACCACCATTTTAAGATTGATGTTAAAAAATGTGTGTTGTTTTTTATTTATTAAAATAATTTTTTGTAATTAAAGCTTTGGTTCTCTTTAAAAGTAGTTTTATCAATAATGTAGTGGTAAGTAAAATCAGCATGGTTTTAATTGCTGAAAAGTGTGGATACATGATCACTATAATCTCAAAATAATACGTTTTTGTAAATAAAATAATTTACAAAAACGTTTTGCACATTTGTAACAAACAAGAGAAAAAAAATTGACAAACGTTTTTAGAGCTGAAACGGTTTAGCACCTTGGAGAGCGCCGTGAGTGTTTTGATAAAAGCAGCTTATTACTTAAAAGTCATCACAAATAACAAATCTTTGGGGAAGCATTTCAAATATTTAAAAATTAAATGCTATATTTGCACTTTTTAAAATAAAAAAATCAGCTTACTAAGCAGGCTAAAGATGAAGCAGCTCATCTCAGCTTAATGCCTTCTCAAGTTCTGTAAATTGTCCTCATTTATGTCCAAGAGACCTTTAATAATCTTTTACATTTCAATCCTTTAATTTTTCATATTTAAAATGTTTGTGTGCTACTGCACGTCCCTGTGTGTACAACAATCAAAGTGTACATGCGTTGTCATCCTGTTTATAGGCGTATATTACTAACCCACTCTTTAAACTTAAAGGTCCCATTTTTTCAGTTTTTTTTTAAACTATGATTGTGTTTATGGTGCGCAATATAACATGTGTTTCCTGTTATAAAAAACTCAGTATTTTCTATAGCACTGTTTTTTCCAAAAATGGGCTGATGTCTTCCTTGTTCAATGAAGTCCCTCCTTCAGAAATGTATAACAAGTTTTGATTGTGTAGTTTGTTGTGATTGGACAGCAGCTTAGCTTAGCCTTAGCTGTTTGAGCTTAGGTGGCGACTGACGTGTTCCTGTGTGCGGAGTTTAGTCAAAAACTCTTATATTGGCGTAAATCAACAGGGAAGTAGAGGGCTGTAGTCCAAACCGGCCGTTCGCTTCCCTGCCATTGAACTTTGAGCTTTATAATTTTGCAGATATTATTTATGCTCTGACAGCAACATTACACACTAACTAAAGTTTGAAAAATGGGATCAGGAAAAACTGGACTTTTAAGTTATGGCGGCATTGACTTTTAGTTGGTTTTAGTTGGTTTTAGTTGGTCATTGGCGCAGTATATTTCAGTTGCCTCAAAATGGCAACAGGCCAACAATGTGAACACCTGGATTTTGGACCAGCATGCCCATTTGCTATTTAAACAACCTGGCGCTGGACGTGAAACTGATAACTGCGTCGGGCTGAAACTAGCAAAAACACTTGCGCCGCATTGCGCCGGATGTGTAATAGGGCCCTATGTCTTAATGTTCTAGTTTATTAGTAATATTTCGTTAATTTTAATTCTAAAAGCATTTTACACTGAAACTAGCAAAAACACTTGCGTCGCATTGCGCCGGTTGTGTAATAGGGCCCTATGTCTTCATGTAAATGAGAAAAAATCGAGACAGCTAAACTCGACAGATAACTTCTCTGCGCCTCGTCCATTAATTGTATATACATGAATATCAGCTGACGTCACTCACTTGTCTTCCGTCATTTTGAGGACCTGAAGTGGTTGCAAAAGAAGAGGCTATGCCTTCAATATGCTGTGAGCATCAAAATCGTTATTTTAACAACACTAAGAAGGCTCAACACAACATTATATTTTGCTCGAAGTATCGCCTCTGTCTCTACATGTGAACTCGAGCATTGAGAACAATGTTTGTGAACACAGAGTTTACTAAAAAGAAGGTTTTGAACAACTGACTTTGGATGATCTTCTTCCCAGTCAAGATGTATCGATCTCCAATTGCGACGTAAGGAGGGAGGAGAGTAAAGATGGATAGCTCCTAAAGCATAGTTCCATAAAAATGCACGGATAATTCGTTGTTTTGAGCAAGTGAAAAACAATATTGACCTTCTAGTTGAAAAAGGAGCCTCATATGAGATTCATTCATTCACATTCGGAAATCGATTATTTATGTCTGACAGAGATGACGAGCGGACAACATAACAGCCAAAGTCAGTTGTACAAAACCTTTATTTTTAGTAAACTCCGTGTACACAAACAATGTTCTCAATGCTCGCGTTCATATATAGAGATCCAGGTGACACTTCGAGCAAAGTTTCATGTTGTGTCGCGCCTTCTTATGTTGTAAAATAGTGGTAGTTCGGTAGCAGCGGACAGCAGCTGGAAGAACGCATCAGGGATCGAGTAGGCAGCATCACACACTAACCAAGATATATTTTTTTAAATTAGCGTTTACTTTCATGACAGTCGAGATGCGACATGTTGTCTTTTGGTCCTTTACTGTATCCGTAAGAATCATAGACAGTAAAAGATAAGAAATCCGTAAATCGTAGCAAGGTAGCAAATGCTTGTCAATAGCCTACTGGTACTCGGTAGGTCCTCAAGATGGTGGCATGACGTAAAAGGTCACATGACTGAAATCCATCTATAGCAGGAAAAGTTATCAGTCTCTTAGAAATATAAGGTGTGAGTGTTTAAACTGACTGAAATGCGTGTATCTCACAGTGAATGCGTGAGACTTCAGAGAATGTACTGTTGTTTCTCTGTGATTAACTTGTCCTTTACAGACATTGCAGCTTGCAATCTTAATGTCCTGTGCACAGATTTCGAAATGCTTTTACACAAAAGATATGTTTGTGAATGATAAAAATGTAGTCTTTGCACGCGAGTGCACATCCGGAAAAATCGGCCGAAAAAATACAAAAAACGGCCGGTTGCCGATCGCGCAAAAAACGGCCAGTTCCGATCTGCACCGGTGCATCCCTAATAAAGAGTGTTAAAAATACAACAGCATATGTTTTATGCAGCAGTAAGTCAAAGCACAAGTAAAGTAGGATTTATGGTGTCTGTTTGGTGAATTCTTCAGCATAGTCTTTGTTTGAATGAGAATGTGGTGAAACACTGTCCGAAAACACATTTGATTGTAATTCTCAGTGAATGTTAGGATTTGAAATATTTATCGATATGACATTGGCATCTATCTGACATCTGTAAAGGGCAGATATGACAGTAACACTTGAAATAACAAATGAAAAGACCTTTAGCTACTGGGATGGGGTCAGGCCATCTGCCTTATTACACATTCTGCTCATAGTTTAACCACTGATGAACTGAAATGTAATTATTCATTTAATCAGTTTAAATGAATAATTAAATGAATCAATTGATCATTAAATCACAGAATTTTACAATTTATTAAAGTATTATTACAGTATCAAAGGATGTTTTTAGTTAATACTGTAAATATAATGCTGAATAGGTGTAGGATAATATATAATTTGACAAGAAAACAAAAATCCTTTAATTTGTTGTTTTGTTGTATTATGTGGTAACACTTTACAATAAGCTTGTATTAGTAAACAGCATGTTAGTATAATGCATTAATAAACAATGAACAATACAGTTTCAGCATTAAGTTATTCATGTTAGTTCATGGCGCATTAACTAATTTTAACCGTTTAAAATAAATGTTTGATTTTAATAATTTATATAAGTAAATGCTAAAATTAACATGAACTAAGATGAATAAATGCTGTAGTTCTATTTTTCAATGATAGTTCAGGTTAACTAATGCATTGACTAATTGTTAACAAATACAACTGTATTGTAGTGTTACCAATTAGTTGTTGTGTTGCATATTAATAGGTGATAAATTAGTAATATTTGGTACTTTGGTAATTTTGCAGATATGTTAGAACTGATTTGATTTATTACTATTTATTTTCACATTTTAGAATAAAATTTATCAAAATCATATAGCAAATATATAGCAACAATAGCAAATTGAATTGTATTGTGACAAATGATTGAAATCAAATGAAAACATTTTCGCTATTGATATTAAGATTTTATGGAAATGTACTCATAGCCACAATTTTTGTTTTAAGCATATGTGGCCACGTGTTTTCCATGTAAATGCCCATTCCCCATTTCAGTACAGTGAACAGATGCAGAAGAGATAAATGAAACCCAGAGACATCAGATGGTAATGTGTTTCTGCCTCAGACAGTCCTCTGGGGGACCAACAGATTGACAGAAGGGGAATTCACAATTTGAGTTGTGCCGCTTGATAACACTGATAGCTGCATTTATGTTTTTAGTTGTTGTGCCAGATCTACTAAGGGAACAATGCAGATTCCCCAGTCTGATGCAGTTGGTTATCTTGCAGGCCGTTTCTGAGGGATAAGTTGGGGGGATGCAGCAGAATTACGTAATAAAAAAACGGCTTTACCGGGTCTGTACGGTATCATTATTTTCACCTCATCACCGTTTATTATCCCTGCAGGTTTAGAGTTTGGCACGATCTCTAAACCTAGGAAATGTGTTTGTGCTGAAAAGAATCACAGAGTACATAGATGAATACGATGCGGTACTAAGAAATACATCCACAAAGTAGCTCATCTGTTGTGGAGCGTGTTTCCAGGGGAAAATTCAGTCTTTCCGTTTTTCCTTTAGACTCTTCAAGCGCATGTCAGAGGGTTTGTGTATGTACAGCATCTCTCTACAGGCTTTGTGTCTTATAGGATATAGCACTCTCTCTCTTCCTGGCATCACTTTGAGGACGAAAGCTGCTTTTATTATATCCTGCTTGCGTTTTATCTTCTTTTAATTGGTGTTTAGGGAATTTGACGAGTTTCATACTCGCAAAAACGTCCTGGATTTGACCCTCTTTTCACAGACTTCCTGCATTACCTATTACTGAGAGCATTTAAACTTACTTTAGTCACTTTTTATACTCACTGCCTTTTAGCATTCGAATGTAAAAGACGCACACACTACAAAAAGTGCAAATCCTAAGCTATTGAGACTTAAAGTGTCCATAACACACGCTGTTTCTGTGTATCTGATGTTAATCTGGAGTACCTATAGAGTAGTATTGCATCCTTTATATCTTCGAAGAGTCTTTAGTTTTGTCAGATTTATAAAAGACAGATTAGCTTTACCGATTCTTTCCGATAACATATACGAAAACAATTGAAAGGAGGAGTTACGAAATGCGGGAGGAGCGAGTCACGAGTCCACACTTTACACAACACTCACTGGATAATTTATGATTCACTACATGTTTGTGTCGTTTATATTATATGCACTTATGTGCCATTTTCCAACATAACACAGAACTAATGACCTGGTTGAGACTTTTCAATGAAATCCAGCGTTAAACAAACACACACGCAAAACTCAGCTGCTACCCCTGATAAACAAACTATATCAATTATTTTTTCTAGTTTGATAGAAGCACTGGGGACCCAATTATAGCACTTAAACATGGAACAAGTCAGATTTTAATATGCCCCCTTTAAAAAGATTTTAATTTTGTCATCATGTTGAGTTTTTTTATTTATTCTGTTGAACACATAAGAAGTTATTTTCATAAATGATGGTAAGCACACAATTGATAGTACCCATTGGCCTCCATAGTATTTGTTTTTCCTACTATAGAAGTCAACGTCAACTGTATGCTTATTAACATTTATCAAAATACTTTCTTTGTGTTCAACAGATATATATATATATATATATATATATATATATATATACATATATATATATATATATACATATATATATATATATATATATATATATATATATATATATATATATATATATATATATATATATATATATATATATGCAGTATATGTGTATATATATATATATATATATATATATATGTATGTGTATGTGTGTATATATATACATATATATATATGTATATGTATATATAAATAAATATATAAATATATTATATTTAATATATATATTTTAATTTTACCACATGAAGCACACAGCAAGACTTGTTTATGTATATGTCCTCCGTTATGATTGTCTAACCCATCTCATGAAGGTATTGTTGAAAGCTGTTACACACTGTTATAAGCATACAATTTTTCCATACCTTTTTGGAAACACATGCATGAGCGGGTTAGGTTAAAGTAGCACCATAAACATCAGATAATTTATTGCTGCTGCAGGAGAAAATCAGGTTTCTTTGGAAACTGCCGTCTCAGCTACACTTGTACACAACTGAGATGTCGGCTGTGCCTAGAGGAAGAGAATTTAACCTGAATAGATGTTTGAATGGAGCTTTTAAAGTAAAAAAAGTTTAACAATGGTGGTGCTTGCTAAGGCTTATAGGATATAAAAGTTTCGCCTTTTTACATATTAACACACCAGAGGAGCTTAATAATAGAACTAAAGCTGAGCTATGCACACCGCATTATTGTGCATCATTCAACAGATGTGAATATTAAACAGTATATTAGCTGGACATTTAATGTGTTCAGTTTGTAGTTAACCTTGTCAGGTAGTCAATGTAAAGACTCCTTAGTGTCTGTAATAGGGTTAAAGAAATCCATATAGGCTTTAAATTAATAATCAGGTCCTATGTCTCAGCTTATTATGATTGTACATATTTCTTCTGTGTTGTAGTTTAGTACATTGGCCTATATGAAGCATGTCATTGTTTGATTCATGTGCTCTGCTGAATCTAATCCTTTATTGATTTCTTGTCACACTGTATGAGATTCCCTGCGTTACAACATGTATGACAGTTAGCAACTTGGCAAACACAAGCACTTTTAGTAACCATTAAATCTTCATACACATTCATACAGGTTTTACTGGACACAGACAAGGAGTCTGTGGCTTTGTAAGTATAGTATATGATACCACAAAGGGCTTTATAATAGGAATCTTGAATTTATAATATATATTATAGGAATTGTGGAGTTACCGGTATGTCTGCCATGACAAATTCTGAATGTATTGAGAAACCAATGTGAATTATATGCATTAAAATTATTTGATTTTATGAAACAAAATATAGTCCTCCATGCGGGACATGCAATGACAGCCCTTATTCCTGTTCCTTGTATAGACGGTTTTATTGGACACACACACGTTGTCGTTGTTACGCACCTGAACCGCAGTTAACTTTTGGTCTGTATTTATTTTATCGATCTGGCTAGTGGCTAAACTGATCTCTAAAACAAATAATTTGTTAAAAATAAAATGTTTTGGTTTGCTTAAGACGAGAGGAGATGACGAGCATGGATCACAACTGAGGAGAGGTTTGGCAGCCAGGCAAGAATTCAAAGACCAGCTAACATTGTTAAGTTTACACATTAGGCATGGGCCGATTACCGGTTTCAAGGTATACCGAGGTTTAAAACAGTCAAGGTTTCAAAACCACTAAAATGTTCTGTGATACCGTCTCCAAGGTATGAGCTGTGTTTATACAAAATTCATTAAATCATGAAGTCATGTGATTGATTTGATGTTTATATTTAATATATATTACGAAAATATTATATATGTTTTGAAAGCATATTATAATTTAAAGGCTTAATTGTACCTGGCATTTGAAAATAACACATTTTAGTGTTGCAATGGCAATACCGCAACACCGTGAAACCGTGGTATTTTTGCTAAAGGTTATCATACCGCCAGAATCTTATACCGGCCCATGCCTATTACACATTAACATTAGCTCAGTTTAATAGTTGATACACAACAGTTGATACACGTTAGATTAGATATGATATATGAACAAAGGTAATTTATTTGTCATTTATTTCCCTTGTTATCAGAAATAAACTATTGTAATAGTACTCTGTTGTGGAAGTCTACTGGAAGTTGCGTTTAGTCCACAAAAGTCGTTTGTTTATGTTGTTGCTGCTGAAAATACATATATTTAACCACCTGGGGCACTTGGATACCTAAAACCTATAACTAAAATTGACCTATGTACATGTTTTGATATGGCTAAATACATTTTATGCCACTGTATTCACAAAGTAACGTCAGAAATGATAATTTTTGGTCAAATGTTGGTTAATAACTTTTTTTTTCCTTTTAAATTGCAGTGACAATGAGACTCACAAGGAAATAAATACATATATGTGTGGTGACACATTATAATAAAATGTGTTAATCACATATTAATATAACCCATGTTATTTGAATACTAAAATACTCTCATAGACAATAATAATATCAGGATGTATGATGACAACAATTTCAATTTCAACAATTTCAAGCTTAGGTATATTTTTATCATTTGAATAAGAGAAGAATAACATAAAACATTAAAACATAAGCGGTGTGTAAACTACCGTGTAAAATAAAGGCATTAAGTATAAATGTCCCGCTTTTTAATTTCGTTTTATCGGTTAACGATTCTTAACAACAGGGGATTGCAAATGATACAATTTAATTAAAAGTTAATGATTGGGAGACTTGAATACTTTATTGTAAATCGGATATGCACATTAAAAAACAGCTATGGGTAAATTTTACCCTGTGGCGGTTCTGCTGTTAATTCAGTTTAATTCTGGTACTTTGTATTCTGCAAAGGACTGCACTGCATTTACATGGGATTTGGAGATATGTCAGGTTTCTTTCAGTGATGTCACCACTTATAGAACATATCTGGGTGGTTTCCCAGACAGGGATTAGTTTAAGCCAGGATTAGGCCTTAGTTTAATTAAGAAATATAAGTAATGAATAATTGACGACGGGCCATTGAATTATAAGAAAATAATGCACACCCAAGTTGCAATGCGGCACGGCGCAAAGCGGAGTGCCGTTACACCGCGGGTGTGAATAATTATTCCTCTTATACCACGGTTACCACAAACATTGATCTGGTGCCTATTTTTAAGACATTTGAGAAGTTAGGTGTGCGGTTATCAGAAAATAATGCATACCCACTGAACATTTCTCAGCCAATCAGAATACAGCATTCAACAGACCCTTGATATAACTAGTCTTAACAAACATGCATTACTAAAAATATTACTTGTGTGCATTTTGAGACAAAACAAAGGGCACTGATGATTTAAGGATACGTGTGTGATATTTATCCTTTACATGCACACATGAACAAAACTGCAAGAAAGCCTGTTAAGGTGTTTACATGCAACGCAAAATCGGGGTAATGAGCAAATAACTGTGATCGTTTTATGCGGTTACATGACCCCACACGTTATCAGTTTATTAAGCATAATCTGCGTTAGACTGTGCATGTAAATGCACTCATTGTAAAATATGATATATTAATAGGTTAATATGTCATTAAATTGTATAAATTTAGATTTACAAGGGGCCCTATCTTGCACCCAGCGCAATTGACTTTGCCAGTGACGCATGTATCTTTCGTATTTTGCACCGGCGCACAGCGGGTTTTTCCCTCCACAGACGCACGTCGGCAAACTAGGGAATGAACTTGCGCTCCCTGGGCGTTCAGCGCAAAAAAGGAGGCGTGATCCGGCGCAAACCATCCCTGATGCTATTTTGCAGTTTCAAAAAACAATTGCGCCACTGACCAAAAAAAACTAGTCTAAAGTCAGTGGCGCACACACTTTGCTTATCTAATCTACACAGATGCAAAAGTTATTTTTGCAAATCATAAATTGTTACAATAAAAAATATTAACACATGAGATAAGGGAAATCATAGTGGTGAGCATTGTGGTGATAGTTTTTATTTATTGTGTGGCTGCGTTAAAAAATTCTCCTGCAAATAACGATTAAAATATTTTCATACGTTTGTTGTGTGGCTGTATTACGTTTATTTTATATTAATAATAATTAAAATGTTTTCATAAGAAACCTTAATGTATGTGAACTGGATTTGTAAGTGTACTTTGGGGTTGGACTGCTTGCGTTTCTTGGGTCCGATTTCAAAGCCCCCAAACCGCCTTCAACACTTTCAGCGGTGAGGGTGAACGCAGCGATGTCCTCTGCTGGCGTCAGGTCATGTGTGGATTCAATTTCGATTCTCTGTTCGATTCCGATTCTCGGACCTATTTTTATACTTGATTCTCGATTCAAATGAATATAGATTTAATACAAATACTTTATTTATAAAAAAAATGAACATAAGTTTACAAGTGAGCAATTAATAAAAAGAAATTAAGAGCCACCAACCTGTATTACACTTTTTTTTTTTTTTTGGTACACTTGGGTACATTAAAACGAAACTCATCTCTAATTTTCAAATGCATACAATTATGTTAAAAACAATACAATTTTGATGCAAGATGAAAAATGTATGCTGAAAAAAGTCAAAACAGGATCAGGTTATTTCATTTGTAAAAAATCGATTTGTGGCTTTTGAGAATCGATTTTTAATCGACCACATAAAAAAACCCCGATTTATCGAAAAATCTGAAATGTAGGGATGCACCGATACCACTTTTTTGGAATACGAGTACGAGTACTTGCATTTCAGTACTTGCCGATACCGAGTACTTGATTTAAATTTACAGGTAACAGCTTTAGTCATATAATTTATCAAAAAAACAAAGGACTAGTTTTCCAGTTTGTTGTAAACTCTGCCTCTTTGGAAAACACAAGAGGCATTAACCCCTTACACGCCGCTCAAACATAGACATTTCTCAGACCGTGGTATCGATTCCAGGTATTGGGGGACTTTTAACGAGTACGAGTTATAATGGATAATTTGTAAAGAAACGTAGTGTTAAAGTTTTCCTGTTGTTGTTTTTTGTGTGTGTAGTATTTAAAAGGCTTTATGAGCCCTTCTGAGATCTGTAGTGTAGGCGATTGTCCAGTTTAGTGACATTTTCTGATAGTGGAGATTTAAACAGCAGGTCTTTCATAGGGTGACACAATAGAGGCTGATGTCATTTCCTTTACATATGAAGTAGAAAAATAAACACCAATCAGTTTGGATCAGCACAGGAAAGCTTTCATTTCCTGCAGCCAAATAACCACGATTGAGAATATGTTCAATCTGGAGAACTAATGTTTTATCTGTAAATTGGGTTTCTGAGCTTTCTAGTTAATTTAATCAATATACAATTTAGTTTGGCGCTGCTTGATCTACTTATAAGATTTCAGGTTTTTACTGTATATTGCCGAGGATTGAATCATTTATTCAGACGCTGAGCAGCTTTATGGCTGGTTTTACAGCCAACATCTTTTCAACGAGTTTGGCAGAATTGTGAAAGTCAAGTAATTTCATCATCATCAGCTTGTTATACAGCTCTATTTATTTTACGGTAATAATTTTCTCCCTACATTATTCAAAAGCATCCAGCTGCCTTGTTGACGACATCAAACAGAGGACTCAACAGATGCTTTTCTACACACCACCGCTTCCATGTGTCGTGTGATCAGAGAGATGAATAGCATGCACGCTTTGATGACTCATGGGAGGTGTCACATTTCCAGCCATCTCATTGGTTGATTATTTGCTCTGGGACCTTTTCCTACCTATGTTATATTTGGTAGTTAAGAGGTTCTGTCAAATATGAGACGTGCATTTATCATACAGAATGCATTACAATCCAATCATTTCGGTGTTAGTGTCGGCCTGTAGATGATTTATTCCTGATATCTTTTGGTCATTTACTGAAAGACTAATGATGAAACCAGTCATCTATATTTATATTTCAAATTTTAGATTCGAAGCAAGCCTAAATTACTTACTGATGATTTTTGACCCACCAGTGCAGCTTTTCACATTTTCTTTTTGGTGATGCAGAATCAGCTATTACAATGCTAAGGTGGTTGTTGCGATATGGTTGCTCATATAAACGTTGTTTATACCCAGTCCCATGTGGTCGGTGTGAGTGTTTACTTGCTGAACCGAATTGCAAGAGCTGGATGATTTAATATGTCGATCATGTCAGTAATGCATCATGTGCAGGACAATTGTGACCCAGTTTGCATCATGCAGTAAAAGATGCCTCAAACAGGTCTCCATCCTTTGTGTTTATTCATGCATAATCTCAAGGGACTTCAAACGTGGCTTTGTGCTGTGACTGTCATGACAGTCCAGCCCAAGAACATAAAAACAGGAGACCTCTCAGCTGCTTTAAACACATTACAGGAGAGTCAGATCTCTTCAAAGCACTGAATGAGCTGCTGATGCATTTACCCACCCAGCAGGGCAGAAAGATGCCTGCACAGGCCAGAATTATCCAGATTCAGCTCTTTGCTTTGACTGATCAATAATGTATTATAGTCCTTACATTCGTGCAACAGGGAGGTCATTAAAATTCCCTTTAATCACAGTGCTTGGCACTCTACATTCTCTATTAGATGTTTAATAGTGGAACACAGCTGTGAGATTACACACATGCAAGGGAAGAGATTGTGCTAAAATGGGACTAGTGTTAAGTCATGCATTTGGTTGACATGACATCTTAAGTAGTTAGCAGTGTCCTGTAATGCACCGTGCTGCTATATCATTTATAATGTAGACCGTTCTTTTTAATTGAAAGGCTAAATGTTATTTTAAATGTCATTCACACAGCAGGAGTATTGAACTGTGCGACTGATAAATGGTGACCAGGAATAGTTGAAAATCCCAAAGGAAATGGTGACCAGTTTCAGTACCAAAAAATATACACTTGTCATTTTACATTTAAAAGGATGTCGCAGCCAAAAATCTAATTACACCGTGATGTCAGCCTCAAGCAATCTGAAATACACATGTCCATCATCTTTCAGTTGAACACATTTGGGTATATTTTAGTAAATGTGCTTGCTCTTCCATGCTTTATATAGCCTGGCTAACACCAGACCAGTCTCATAGAGATCTGTGGTCTGGGAACCACATGCTCATTTTCAAATTTTTGGAGGCGTGGTTTACGAATTCCCAAAGCTGTTTATTGGCGCTACAAATGTCTATCAAATGTGTCTGTACGTAGTTCATAGCCAATCGTTTCATTATACCAGATGAAGTATGTAGAGCGACATAAATTCAAGCGTCAACAACTTTTATCGGTGCGTGTGCACACAGCTGAAAGCTATGCAACTAAACCAGTAGCTGTATATTGATATTGAAAAACAACACAATTTAGTGGCACTGTGACAACCACAGTACAGGCAAAATGACAATATGATATTAATTCTTTCACCGCCATTGACGAGATATCTCGTCAATTAAGAGAAAACGCTTTCCCGCCAATGATGAGACTTTCCGTCTTTCCGCAATACCGCTATTATTCCGCAACTTTTTAAACCCTGAAGTATTGCCCTATGGCAAGCGGCTGCATGTCCGTGTCTGTTTTAAAGATCGCTCTGAATGGGATCTCTATGAAAAGTCAGTCACAAAAATTGAATTATCTCAGATTTTTGCTCAAAATGTGGTGTTTTTGAAGAAACCTACCCATATTCAAAAGATGATTACAAAAGAACCACTGAAGGTATGAAACGTTTTTTTTGTTTGAAAGCAGAGGGTCTGTTCTTTCATTTGGTATATTGTATGTTTATATATTTAAAAAAGAACATTTTCTGGAAGGCATTAAACTTTGGTGAAAATCATGAAAAACGCTGGCGCTGGCTGGCAACTTTTTTAAAAAACGCTGGCGGCGAAAGAGTTAATAAATACCACTTACCATTTATAAGTTAAATGGACTTCGTCGACGACAATGCCTAGCAGGTTGGTCCTATAAAACTCTGTGGCTATCATGTCTTGCCATATCCAAACATTCTTTCTTGGATATAAAAAAAAATGTAACATCAAAAGTTGCTCTTTTTGTAAAAAAAAAAAAACCTTGCGTTCAAAAATACTTCGAACACTATCTAAGGCTGCATTGAAAAGTAACTTTGCGTCTGCTACCGTGTTGGATAAACAAAACTGCTTTGGTGTGTCGCATAGACGTCGTCATCGTCTTGCTGCCCCTCGCCATTCTGTGATTGGTTCCCTATTCCAGAGGCAAAATTGGTCCATAGTTTCCATGCAAGACTTGCAGCATGAATAAATGTGAGTGCAAAGCAGCATGGGGAAACCCAGGCTATACTTTATAATGATAGAAAACGGGGATGAGTGAACAACTTTTGACTTTAAACCCCCAAAAGTGCATTCATCTTTCACATCAGTAATCCACACGGCTCCAAGGTGTTAATAAAGGTCTTTTGTGGGTATTTAATGTAATATTGGAAGAATAATATCTATATTTTAAAATGTATAAAGTTCAATATCTAGCGTTCGATAACCATGCCACAACGGTATTTCTTTCAATGTCCATTCTGTATATTTTACGCGGCATCTAGTGGTGAGATCGTGAATTGCAACCAACGGTTCATTCCACAGCTCACCTTGTGAAATGAATAAGGAAGCTACGGTGGCCACTAGTGATGCGTATCTGGGTTTTTCCAACTTGTGGGTCCCGCTTTTATAAAAAATATCTGGCCTGCCCCACACCACTGTATCTATATTTAAAACCCGCCCCGCGACTATTAAATAGACATACTAGGCATTTATAATTTGCTTGGAAACAGTCATTAGATTACATCTGCAACAAGTAAACTGGCAACAAGATATGCTTATGAACCATAACATACAAACCAGCATGGTCATATAAATAACAAGATAGGATAATAATAAGCATTTAAAAAAACGACCCGTGCATCATTAGTGGCCACCATACATTCATTTTAAAAGTTGTGAAAGTATTAAAAATAAGTGTCTGTGAAATATATTTGATGTGCATGGTAGGCAGCTTTTACAAACCATCGCTACTGTTGACTTAGGACTGGGACGATAAATTGTGCGATTTCACTTGCTATGCATCCCAATAAATTGCGGTGAAATGCTGCTACATCCAAAAGCCAGAGGGCGCTCTCGTGCAGAACTCAATATGCGCCGCAGAAGAAATAACATTATTTACACACACAGCTCCAGAAAAATGCCTTTAAGCATATTTATATCGCTTCTCATCAAACTTTTTCAGGTATCTTTATAATGATAAAGAATATGTATAATGATTATGTTTGACGAGTGTCGTTTTTTCAAATGCATGTTATAAACGACTCAAACTAACAGTGATTTTTAGATTGATAAGGAGTTTCTACTGATCAAACAGCCATAATACATGAAAGAACTGTGCATAATATCACCTTTGTGATTCAGAATCGATATCAGACAGGCATTATTAGTATAAATCACGATTAATCATCACAGCCCTATGTTGAGTCAAGCTATTTTGATTTTTCAATAACAATAGTACAATCAGTAACCTATTCACTTTACATGTAAATCAGCATAATAACATCTGTTTTTCTGCATAGCTATTTAGTGGAATAGTTCAGCCAAAGATAAAATATTTCTGTCATCATGTTTCTAAATGACTTTATTTCTTCCAAAAAAAATTGTAGGGGATGTCAAACTCAAACACTAAAGTAGTCTATCAAAACAACTTGTACGCTATAATTGAAGTTTTTTAAAGCCATGCAATAGCTTTGTGCTTGGAGCAGAACCTAAATTGATGTTTGTATTCATTAAAATTGTCCCATGTTCCATAGCGCTGAATCTTAATCATCCTTTTGCATATTACATTTATGCTTGTTTAGAAAAACAGTTTGGACACTTTGGGTAACATCTTCATTTGTATTTTACAGATGAAGGTCACATAAGGCATGGTGGTGAAAAAACGTCAGAAATTCAATGTTTGGGTGCCCTATTCCTTATAAGATTTTATAACTTTGTGACATTGATTCCTGGTTCGAAAATTCAGGCCACGTCATTGATGCTCTGAGCTCAGCTTTGGTTTGTTTGGACTCATGTGGTGTGCATGTCATTATGTAGATCTTGCTGACGTCAAAGCAAACTTATTCATATTCTCCGCTGTCATGTCCAGGAATAAGTGTGAGGTCCTACCTCCCCTCCTTATAATAAAAAAAAAATGACGTCCTTTCATTTCTTATTGCTGACATGCACTTTATCTTTTCTTACAGAGCAACTAGAGGTGTCACCGCCGACAGCTGCACAGCTAAGATATGGTAAGTTATTATATTTGTGTCAGCATATGCACACGTATGCATCACAAAGACACCTTTTATGAAATTGCTGTTCGCTGACAGACTTCAGTCAGGATGATTTCTCCTTTTTTTCAATGAGGATAAATCTTATGAAGATCTGAGTGCACAGAATAAAAGAGCAGAATTACTTCTACAGTGATTCATCACCGCACACACCCCTGCATATTTGACCTTACACGTCATCATAACGCTGCTATGCAACGTTGTGTGTGTCTCTGATGGAAAGAATGCAAAACTGTTACTGGGATACTTGGCTGTTTCTTAGAGACCACCTCATCGTTCACCTCAGCACCATCATGACATTATGATAAGTGAAGGATTTCTGCCCACAGAACCAGACTCCAAAAGTCTGTCTATTATAGGCTAAAAATAGATCCAGAGATCAGCAGGGACCTGGTTATATGATATTCACATTACCATTACATATCTGGGTTATGATACAATCATATTTGAATTTTATGTTTTCATTTATGCATTTGTCAGACGCTTTTATTCAAAGCAGCTTATACTCTTAAAACTAAAGGTGTTTCACGATGCCATAGATTAACCATTTTTGGCCGAATGGTTCCATAAAGAAACTATAACATCTAAAGAATCTTCTGTTTCATTAAAGGTTCTTTAGGGGGGTGTTCACTAAGGTATTTACACCGGCGGCCGGCGTATATTTTCAATTGTTTCCAATTGAAGTGCCGCGTTTTTCAAAAACACCAACAGCTGGCATTTTTTTAGCGCTGAGAAGTGTCAATGTCACTTCTCACTCGGCCGTCCAATCACAGTGAAGGAGGGCCGGGACAAATATCACAACAACCAAGCGGCACATTTTCGGCGACTGATAAACAAAGCAGAAGTAGCATATAGTAGCAACCAAAGTGCTCACAGTCACCGTCCGCCTGAAGTTTGCGGTTCCAGTTCCCAGCATGCTTTGCATGAGCTTGCAAGAAGAGAGCATTTTTGAAATTAAGTGATATTTTATGTGATTTTCAGTAAAGAACAAGACTCAATAGTGTTAAACATTTATTTATGTTGAAGATTTGGAATAATTTGCTATTTTTTAAATTTGTGCTTACCATTGTTCAGAAGTGTAGTGCCTGTGCTTAGACTGTAGGTCTGATATGTGTTGCTTTATCATATAAACTATGACTGTGTGAGTCAGCACTGAGCTCAGTCTCATCACACTTTCACTTGTCTAAAATTTTCATGAGTCACATAATCTGTTTCTGGGACTTGTGAACAAAAATTGTATGGTAAAAAGAAGTTTGAATTACAGTATACAAAAATATGTGGTAAACAAGTCCTTATAATAAACAGTAGTTTTATGTATAGTGTACTTAAAGGATTAGTTCATTTTCAAAAAATCCAGATAATTTACTCACCACCATGTCATCCAAAATGTTGATGTCTTTCTTTGTTCAGTTGAGAAGAAATTATGTTTTTTGAGGAAAACATTCCAGGATTTTTCTCATTTTAATGGACTTTAATGGACCCCAACACTTAAAAGTTTTAATGCAGTTTAAAAATGCAGTGTCAAAGGAGTCTAACTATCTCAAACGAGGCATTAAGGGTCTTATCTAGCGAAACGGTTGTCATTTTTTTGCAATAAAAATATGCACTTTTAAACCACAACTTCTCGTCTTCCTCCGGCTGTGTGACGAGCCAGCGCGACATCACGTAATTGCGTAGTGACGTAAAAAGGTTACGTGTTACATATATGAAACGCACATTTGCGGACCATTTTAAACAATAAACTGACACAAATACATTTATTAGTATCATTCGACATAGAACAACATCAGAACGGTCCTCTTTTGTAAACACTGGGGCGTAGTTTCGCATACGTCTTCCGTGACCTTTTGACGTGATGATGTATTACGACGGCGGATTACATTTTGGATTATAAAATGGAAAGCTCTGTGTTACACACATAAATGCCTAAAACATAAAGCAGTGTTTTAATCTGCTCATCTGGTGAAAAACAATGAAATGCACTTTGTTTATGGGAACGCTCAGATGTTTTTAAGTGACAAAAATAAGTGTTCTGTTGATTTGTCAGTAGAATGTATTTCTGAACATTGCCAGGACCGAACCGCACCGAAACGTCATCGTAAAACCATGATACGAATCAAACCGTGAGCAGTGTGAATCATTACACCTCTAAAATATATCATGAGAATATTGCAGTACTACTAAATTAAACTAAACCACACCACAGATCTGAAGTCTGTTGATAGAAGGATGTGGTCAATATTTGTGCGGTTTTAGTAACTTCCTGTATGCCATTAGGAGAAAAGTCAATGTATTGTGTTCTATTAAATGAAGAGGAAAAGTAATCCTGTAGCTCAATTCATAGATATTATGTTAGCAATTTAAAGGTCATGGGTTTGATCCCTGGGAGGCACATACTGATAGAAATGTATAGCTTGTAATGCACAGTGATCATAAGTGCTTTGTATTAAAAATATACCAAATGCACAAATGTAAAATTCTCCTTTAACTATTAAAAAAACAGATTATACCAGTCGACTGCTGCAACTTAATAAAAATTTACAGTAAAATTAATTTTAACCCAGCATTGGGTTGAAAAGGGAAGAACCCAACCTGTTGGGTTGTAATATAATCTGGTTTGTTTCAACCCCAAAATGCTTGGTTGTTTTAACCCATAGTCGGGTCAAAGATAAACATTTTCTGGGCTAATTTTACCCAATGGGTTGGTGTTTGTCCTTTTCTGATCCAACGCTTGGTTGAAAATGACCCAGCGTTTTTTTACATGCCTGCCTATTTTTAGAGTAGCCTACACTATGTGACATTAATTGCAATGCATCTTTAAAGGCACTTCTTTTAAAGGTAAAGAGTAGCTGATAAACACATCTGTATACACACATACTGTACTTTGTTAATTTGGCAAGTTGCTACAGTAGCTGGCAGTCATAAACATACTTGAACATTACTTGGCAGATGTTTATTTTGTTCATCATTAAAAAAAATATGTTGCCTACATCCTTTATTTGCTAAAATGGCTGTATGTAATGGCTTCTCGTGGCTTTATTACTGTTTTTGTATTTCACAACCCAGTAATACTGAACACACTTACGAAAAGCCTGAAGTTATTTCACTGATGATAAAGGATCACATGGATATACACAGCATTTTGCTTAAATGCATTCAGTTTGATTTTAAGAAAATAAATTCAGAGAAAGTAATGTTGTATGTTTGTCTTTATGATTGTCTTCTAATGTCTTTTAAACACATGCTTTGTTTTATTATTTCAGTGCTGCTCCATAATGCCATACCATTCGTTGGGTTTGGTTTCTTGGATAATGCCATCATGATAGTTGCAGTAAGTTTCTTCAATTTTCAATTCAGTTATTCAATTAATTAACTCTACTGCTACGTTCACACCAGTCGCGGTAGAGGCGAACAAGCGCGAGTGATTTCAATGTTAAGTCAATGTGAAGACGCTTTGACGGAGGTCTCGCTGCGCAAATGAGGTATTTTGCGGCGCGAATTATGCTTTTAGTGCGGCGCAGTAGACGCGATTCTGCCTCATTGCCTCGGCAAACGCACCAGTTGAAAAATTTGAACCTTGGCGCAAAAACGTGCCACGTTAACCAATCAGGAGCTTGCTCTAGTAGTGACGTGATTACAAGAAGCGAGCGGAGTTGCAGAAGCCCCTCCCATGACCCGAATTTCCGCTTGAATGTCTCGATGACTAGAATTTCACGTGTGCCTTTTACCTCAAATGAAGCAAGTAAACTCACAATGTTCAGGCGGCAAACTAGACGCGGTAGATGCGAATTTGACGCCTCAAACGCAGCTGGTGTGAACCCACGGTTAAGTTTTCCTTAACTGAAGCTGATTGGAAAAGTAAAAAACAATATGAAATCTTACCTTGAGACTGACCTTTAAAGGGATAAAGTTCACCCAAAAATAAAAATTCTGTTATTTTCTCATCCTCATGTTGTTTAAATCTGGCTAAATTTCATTTTTTTCTGATGAACACAAAAGAAAATATTATAATAAATGAGGGTAAGCACACAGCTGATTTGACTTCCATCCCATTTGTTTTTCCTACTATGGAAGTGAATGGTTACAATCAGCTGTGTGTGTATCATCATTTATTAAAATATATTTTTGTCATTTATCACAATAGCTGATTGTAACCATTGACTTCAATAGTAGGAAAAAAAATATGATGGAAGTCAATGGTTACAATCAGCTGTGTGCTTACCATTATTTATCAAAATATTTTATTTTGTGTTCATCAGAAATAAAGGAAATTCATACAACAACATGAGAATGAGAAAAAGATGACAGAATTTTCATTTTTGGGTGAACTTTATCTCTTTAACTACTACTTATGTGAACTTAGTTTAAAGGTCAGGAACAGAGAGCTGAGATTATAGTTAATTAGTTTACACCTTTAACCTGGCCTCTGTTGTCCTCCTTTTAATGTTTCAAACAGCTCACGAAAGATTAAACTATGAAAAAAAATGTGGACAGCCACATTAAACCTAAATACAATCATACACAAAACAAACTATGTCACTTTAGACTGTCTTTAATTAGATTCCTGGCTTGAATAATAAAGCCTTAGTGTATGGTCATGTAGAAACCCAAAACCTAAAAATAGCCCCGACTGTGGCTGAAATGTACCCTGTGTTCTGGCAGCCAGATATCTGTCTGGAATGGAAACTAAATGTTTAATGGCTTTCTGTGCAGGGCACCCAGATTGAATTATCCATAGGAGTCATACTGGGCATCTCAACCATGGCTGGTAAGTGATTGTATGACATGACTTTTTCTGCATGATTGAACAGTTTTAGTGATATGTGGATTTTGTAATGTTCACTGGGATCAACCAGCTGCAGGTTCATCTTGAAGGTGGGCCGGCAGCCAAACACAGAAAGTGAGGAAGAGAATGAAAGATGAATGAATATTGACACATACCGCAATCTTCCTGTTCCTGCCACATGCCTGTTGCTTTTTATATTGTTTTATTGATTTATTATTTTGCAAAGGCTCTCTTGAATTCCAAAACAATATATATGATATATCTTCATGAATACATTAAAAAAATCATGACACCCAACAGGATTTCCCATAATTCATAACATGTATAATAAGAAAGTTTTAATGTTCTGTTTTAGTTTTCTGTGGCATAAACCAAAGGTAATGAATAGCAGAGGAACATGATTTATGAAAAAATTCCTGTTTCATATCAGACTGAGAGAAAAAGCAAGGCTGTTGAATTTACTACTTGGTCATCTGTTGTAAATCTACCTCTTTGTTTATGTTTGTGAGCTCAGCTTTGCAGAAAATCCTAGGAGCTCTGCTAACAACCCCTAAAACCGCTGTTGATATATAACACTACCCACTAACTACTGTCAGCCCAGCCCTCCGTGTCCTGGTTTGCTTCAATTTTCTTTTATATTTGGCATCCAATTGGACAATTGAAAATCTAATTAGCTTGTGTTCTGTCCAGTGATGACTCGGAGAACCTGCACTTTTGCCATGAATTATGACATCACTAATAATAAAAATGCCTAGCATGATTGGAAAGTAGATTTAAAAGCTGTGAACATAGCATTTCTAAACTAATTAAGACATGGTTTAGTCTAAATAAACTAGGGGTGACCCCGAATAGTCGAAGATTCGATGCATCGATAGGAGAAGCTTGATTCGACTACCAATCTCACAGTCGAATCGTCGCAGATGTGTTATGAAATGAGGATCCTTTAATTTTGGCCGTATATGGTGCACTGTGCACAAATCTGATTTCACATATAACAGCTTTCTCACAATATATTAATATACAGCATATTATTATAATTCTGCAAATAATATGTGAAGTATCAGCTTTCAATAAATATTTTTAAAATGCGTTAATAAATCCAACAACCCCTGTGACGGGGCTACACATCCATAAGAGGTTTATATGTTAATAAACCATTGCCTCTTTGTTTCTACATTTAAAAGAAAAAGCTGGTAATTCTGGCTATACTTTCATTCTTTTAATAATTTCTTCATTTTATTTTATTTATAAATCACTTTGGGTTATCTGATTTATCTATTTGGCTTGTGTTTTGTTTCCGTGCACTTGAGGCATTTTGCACATATTTGTTCTGCACTTTGTTACTTCTGACCTTATTTTATGTAAAAAAATGTATTTATTATAAACGTAAATTCTGATCTAATTTAAGTCTGTAAATTTTGGATAGCTTTTCGTTGTTTCGATGTTGCGCTATTGCGTGCTGGCCATGCTTGCGCATGTAATTTAGCCGAACGTGCTAGGTGCTCTTCGTCTCATATTTAGAAGTTCATCAAACTAAAACATTAAAAAAACGGTGGTTTTCGACGGGTATAAGTTTTTAAAATGTATTTAAAACATTGTGGTTATCTTGTCAAAAGTACAAAAGTAAACTACAAAACAGGTAAGCCGTTACTTTAAATTTCGGTGATGAAACGGAAAATATCTGCAAAATATCTGTATTTATGCCTGACACAACTGTCTTTCTTGTGATTTAATATTATTGTCGGGGTTCACTTTCAAATGATAGAAAAGAGATTCCTGAAATAAATAATATCATAAGTTGTTTCTGTATCTAAAGTGAATGGAGATGATCAAAGTGAAAGCATGCAAGCAGATATTTCTGTGCTAAATAATAACGCGTAGTGTCTATAAAATCATTAATTTCAGTGTTTTTATGAATTGTATATAAAGCTTAGTTTTTATAATTTGCAGTAACAATCACAAATTATTTGTCATTTCTCATTTGTCGTTTTTTTTGGTCATGACTGCTTTGACGCGCTTAATCTCCAAATTAAATAAAAACACTGAATTAGCAGAGGTTTCCAAGGCAGGATCACCTTTGATAAAATAGTGTGGCTAAGGGTTTTTCTGTTTTTTTTTATGTTCATTCTTGCCCCCATGCTCTGCCTAAATCAAGGCATATCATTATTTAATTAAAATTATTCACTTCAACTGTCATCGAATCTCTGTGTCTTTTATATGTTATGTTGATCCATACTTTATTTGATGGGCACGTAACATTATATTTTTAGGTTTAGTTATCAAAATGTTTTTTGTGTGATGTTCTGTAGATCGTGGCTTTAAAATGTTATGAGGAATAATTAAACAAATGTTGCCTTACATTTTACCTTAAAAAAATATAAATGCATCGTCAGTTTTGTCTTCGTTCATCACTTGAAAGACAGTTTTGGTCAGTTTATCAGAAAGTTGTTTGTGTGTGCTGCTTGTGAAAGAAAATAAAAGTTATTAATTTGTACCTGGTCTGGCCCCCTCCCAACCCATGCACACAAACATAGATGATTCGACTATCGGTCGACTATGAAAAGATTCGACAAATCTGATTCGAATATGTAAATCCTTAGTCGAGGACAGCCCTAAAATAAACCAATTTAGCGTGACAGGGCAATTCCAAAACTCCACAGATTAGTGCGTAAATATCCGCGGGTGGTTTACTGTTGCAATTTAAGACGTGCTTCATTTAAATAATCTCCTATTTTGTGTCTGAAAGGGAAACTCATACAAATGCAATGCATATGCAATAAGGTCAGTCGCAAAAATAACTATGTCCATGCCTTTTTAGCTATATTTCTTCACTGCGTGTCTTTAGTAAATCCTGACAGTAGTATTTTATTGCCAAAAGACTTTTTGCCACTGGAAGTAAATCTGGTAGTAAGTACCTGGTAGTAAATCTGGCACAAGGAAAAACCTATTTGAATCATATAACAGTGTAAATGAAGAGTTTGGTTCCAAAACGCAATAAATCCATTTTGACTAATTTCAGTAAAAATGTGTTTTCTATACCAAGAAAGTGACAAGATGAAAACCACTATTTTCTGTTACAAACTTTCACATAGCATCTTTAAGTTATAATAACATAAAAAATAAAATCCATAATTTGATTTATTATAAATATACTGATGTTTTCCACAAAATGCAATAAATAAGTTTTTTTTCAAAATGCTAAATGTGCATTCATCTTTGCCATGTTATATACACTGATTAAAATATCTTGGCATTAATCAAAACACTTACTTTGTCATATTAAGAACACTGTCATTGCTGCTGTCATCATTGGGACGTCGTCGCTGAACTTTTTTTGACCACGATCAGCTGTAAAAAAAATATCCTGCTCGATTTTCGTTGACTTCGAGTAAATAATGTAAAGTTTTTCATAGGATCCTCTGGGGTCATTGTATTAGCATGACAGAAGCTTGATGCTATCCTGTGAGAACAAGCAACAGCTGGCACTTTTCCTTCACCCGAGTCACGAGTGCCTCTCATGTAAATTATTAGATGTTGATGGGTTGCGTTTCTTACCCGCCACAGAAAACCTCCACAGGTTTATCAATGCCATCAAAAGTATAATTGTTGTTTACAATGCGTGGAATGGTGCGCTGTGATTGGTTAAGCAGATTTGTTGCATTCTGCAGAGAAGGAGGAGTGGCATTTATTGTGTTTTGGGAAAAAAGGGAGTAAAGATGACAGAATAACATTTTGCGTAAAATTAAGAATTTACTTTTTAATACTGACCTTATACAATACTGATTTTGGTGTTAACTTATTAAAAAAAAAAAAGGCATTTATCGTGTTTTGAACCAAACTCTTCATATATACATTTTAAAATACGCAGCTTTCTTTGATACGTTGACATCATTTCCACTATAACAGGAAGTTAGGGTGGGACAAATTGAATGGTCCCTCCCCTTTTATCAAATAACCAGTGTTCGGAAAGTTACTTTAAAAAGTAATTAGTTATAGTTACTTCTCAGAAATAGTAAATGAGTTAGTAACTGTGTTACATCATTATAAAAGTAACTAATTACCAGGGAAACTAACTATTGCGTTACTTTAAAAAAGTTCAAATATTTTAAATACCTTTGACCTTGTAGTACTTGCCATTGCTCTGTCGTTGAGGGTGTGTGTGACTTGGACGGACTGCAGCGCAAGGACTTTTTAAATTAAGTTGCTTAAGGGGTCTAGAAAGTTGGTAAATCCAGCGACAAAGTTAGCAACACTGCTCAGACGTTTTTTACACCGTTTAAACTGCTCGGACTGACTGTGCGTGTGCTTGTGTATGAACTCTGCCTCTGGTTGGCTAAAGATGGAAATTAAGCCAATCATCATCAGCTATGTGGTTGTCCCAACACACACACACACACACTTAGAAAAACATTGCCTGTCTGGCTGAGAATGAGAGCCTACTCGGGTTAAAATAGCTTCACTGAGATCAATTATAGTACATGCAGCATTTTAATGTCAGTAACGGTAACAGCGTTATAACGGGGGAAACAGTAATTTATTTGTTTACTCGTTACTGAAAAAAATAACGTCGTTAGTATCGCCGATTACTTATAATGCCGTTATTACCATCACTGCAAATAACCAATAGTGTTTAGTTTACCTTACAGCCTGGAATCTGATGAAACGCTGAAGTGCAGAATGATGTAATAGAAATCATTAGTCCTCATTTATCAAGCGAGCATACGATATAAAACTGTGCATACGGTTGTTTCTACGCAAAACTTGGCATTTATCAATATGGACGTGAGCAGTAGATACGATCATATCTCACGTCAAGTTTCACCTTGTGTAAGCAAGTTTTGAGTTAGCATTAGAATGTATGTTTTATTTGATTGGTATCCTATCTGAAAAGGAATAATGAGAAAAGGTTAGAAAGAGTGTTTTGTTTTAGTTTAACAAATGGAATATGAGATTTCTGCTAAAAAACCTTTAGTATTCTATTTACTATTGTGAAATTTATAGCAATTACTATAGTTTAACAAGCTTTAACAACTTTCACAGCTTTAAACAGCCATTCAAGCTCAGAAATATATAAGACTGCTTTTAAAAGAAAGCTAAACGTATTTATATGAATTGTTATTAATTTACTAATTCTACCTATGCAAACCTGCAATGGAATTCACATGTACAGCATGATATTTATTTTCATTTTATGTATTAATGCAGAATACTTGATTATAAAATTACTATACACAGCTTTAATATATAAGTCTAAAACACTACTATCTAAAAATTTAACTATAGAATATGCTATATATATATATTAATATCCTTAAAGAGTAAACTCTAGGGGCAAGGCTTCATTTATATGGACATATTATTCAAATTATTCATGCATCGGAATTGGTCGCATACGAAAGTTTAATGAATCGCATGTGAGCGTTGGCGCAAACGAATTTTCTTGCTCTGATGTATGCTGGTTTTTACGTTAATTTGATAAATGAGGGCCATTGACTCTATTGGCAGAAGTGAGAGACTAAAAGTCTTATGCTTGTGTTTTCAAAATGTGAATTTTATCAATATTTTGGAGCACACTGCTTTATACACTGAACAAAATATAAACGCAACAATTTTTGCCCTCATTTTTCGTGAGCTAAACCCAAATATTTTGACTTTCAAAAGGCCTCTTTCTCTCAAATATTTCACAATGCCACAGTTGTCCCTGAAAACTTGTGACATCTGTGGCATTGTACTGTGTGATAAAACCGCACATTTTAGAGTGGCCTTTTATTGAGGCACACCTGTGCAATCATGCTGTCAAATCAGCATCTTGATATGCCACGCCTGTGAGGTGTATTGATTATTTCGGCAAAGGAAAAGTGCTCACCACCACAGCTTTAGACAGATTTGTGACCAATATCTGAGAGAAATTGTCCTTTTGTGTACATAGAAAAAGTCTTAGATCCTTGTAGTCAGCTCATGAAGACGGCGGCAAATACAAAAGTGTTGCATTCATAATTTTGTTCAGTGTAGATGTCATTGAGGCTAACACATTCATACAAAAAGCCAAAAACCTACTGGGTCAATATGTTTGACATATGCGCTTTCTACTGTGCAATAGCTTGTGAGAAGGTTCAGTTTACTGCAGAGCTATTTCAGTTTTGTTATGTTAGCAGACTTTACTTGAGAGACTAATCAATGCTGTCTCTCCTCTGTCTCTCTATTGATTCTCATTGAATCAGAGATTGATGCACTCAGATCATGTGTGTGAAAAAGCATGATGTTTAGTCACGTATCTCCAGCTCAAGCCTTCAGGATCACAGGATTTGTCATAACAGACTGAATTCTGAAAAGCCTAAAGTCTCTAAAGCTTTTATTGTTTTTTTTTAGTGTGGCACACTAAAACTTGGTTTTAAAGTGAAATGCACAGAAAATGGGCTGACACTGGACATTTTGTGAATCTATAGAGACATCACACACTCACCATGCATTACGGTTTATCACTGTTTGATAGAAGAATGGGCTGTTTTGAGCCATAAAAGATTGTAATGCACTCTTTTTGTTATCTTTTATATAATGAAATATGAACTAAAGTAAGCTTTTAGACAGGATTACGAACTATGCCCTAATAGTGCTTTGTATTGAAATCTCTTTTTACTGGTTAAAATGTGCTTGTGCTCTTAAAAAGAAACTTTCTAATGTGGGATGTTTTGGGGACACATTTATTCAAATATGATCCTTTGCCAAAAATCATATTTAGAAAGCAGATGGCCATGAGTAAAATAAACCATAATAATATTGCAGATTATATTTAGGATTAGTCATTTAAAGTTCCCATGAAATTAAAACTGACAATTATAAATTGAAATGGAATATTGATGTGTTTATTAAAAACAATTCACGCGTGTGAAGCAATTTCCGACATCAGAAGTCCAATAAACTATACTTTGTAAGACTGAGCATTCGACCGTGTTTATACGTTCGCGTACACATATAAACATACTCCAAGCTTTAGTGCCAGAGTACATTTGACTTATAAACCTATCAACCTATGAAGTTTTCAGACTAATTGTTGACATGACAAATGCTGTATCAATTACCTGTCTGAGTTATACATTTAACTATGTTATAATATTTCTACTAATAAGGAATTGATAAAGCATCTGTTTTACCATCTTGTCTCTGTCATTTTTTCCAGCTGCTGCTCTTGGTAACCTGGTATCAGACTTGGCTGGACTCGGGTAAGAGCTCAATTCAGATTATTCTTGAACCTCTCCTCAAGCTGAGAGGTTGAGCCACTGTTAACTTTGTTAGCTGTAAAGCAAACTACAGTGCTGGGAGACTATGACCTATAGTTATTGCTCGCTGTCCTTTAGAAGTGTGTGGTGTGCACCAGTGGGGTTTTGGTTCATTACAGTGATGAGAATGAATGGCACAATACTGTTTGTGTACCTGAAACACAGAGCATTTGCTAATAGAGTAAAAACTTGACAAAGCTAACAAAATACTTTTGACGTATTCATACACATAGGCCATAATTTGGTGTACCGTTAACTTAAAAAAATATAAAACAAATCCCATGTTAGATACGTATATTATGCTTACCTAACATGAAAATCATCTAGTTTTTACACACATTATATATTTGAACCTCTTTTAAAATGGCGATCTTTCCTTGTCCCACTTTATACACATAGTACTTTATTGCATAGTGGTACTTAAATGTGCCGTCGAATGTAAAACTGTATTTATGTAGACATAGATGAATAATAAGAGTTCTGTACATGGTAATGACATATCATGAGCCTCAAACACGCTTGTTTCCTCATTCTGCACGCAAAAGACTGCTGGAAAACAGGCCAATCACATAACACCAACTGTGGCGTTACAGTCGAGATGTACACCCCCAATATTAAATTACACATTCAATTAATTTCAATGTTGTTACAATGCTAAAAACAAAGTTGTGATTGCTGATTTATCGTTATATGCTAGTTAATGCTATATGCTAACGTATAGGCTGAAGTTCTGCTATTGGCGTTACAGTTACTTTCTGCAGGTCCACACTGAAAAAAAAACTTACCACTCAAAAACATCCATTAACAATCTCCAAACAATTGAAAATTCCTCACAATCTGTATCTTTGTCTGATACAGACTCAAACATAAGATCTGTTTACACACATAGAGTGACTGAAATGAGCAGCTCTGTGAAACAGCCAATCAGAGCAGGGCTCAACATTATTATTCATTTGACTCTTTCAAATGACCATTTCATTCTGGGGACAAATCCTAGTGTTGGAAATGGAAATTGTAGAAAAGTTTTTTGAATATTTTTACACTTAATAAAGCCACATACCTTCTATATCAGAAAACAATTTAACAAATTATATCAATGCATTCGTTGGCACCTTTAAATATGTTTAGTTGGTGTAGATAGCAATACAGTTTTATGGCCAGTAAAAAACATTTATGGCCAATTAAATTTTCTCAAGTCACCAGAAAATGACATGTATGGCAAAAATATTTATGTTGTGATTGGAAGCCATTCAACCAATAATTTTAATTTCGGCTGTTTGATAACCATACAGTATATTGCGTAAGCCTTTAAGCCTTAAAGTTTGTTGTTTTGTTTAGTTAATCCAAACTCCAAAACACATCTAACCCACTTTCTGAGCAGACGGATATTTGAATAATACATTTCACTCAGTGTTTTTTGGCAGCTGAACTGATGTTCAGACACCTGTGCTCAGTATGGAGTAATATGTACAATCAGCCAGTTATTATCTTAAAATAAACCCTGACAGGATGATCAAGACCCAAATGAGAAGCAATAATCATCACCTGACTACATTACTATTTTACCACAGTATTATACAAAACAGATATTTGACCAGAATGGCAGAAGGTTCGCAGACCTAGCTGTCATCGATGAAGGGATTTTAGCTTGTGTGATATTGCCTACTAAAGTGCCTTGAAATGCGTAGCTTTGATTTAATGTTCCTGACAAAAAAGATCTTCGTACATTGCTCCTGCACCGTTTTATAAATGGGCCATGTAGTCGATAAGAAATGATCCTTTAACAGTCTGAAAGTGTCAGAGCTGTCATGGTCAGCTGCCATAATGATTTCAGCCATTACACAGTAATAATCAATGAGTGGAGAAAACCTTTTCTTGGATTGGCCTCTTGAGTGCTTTAGACCATATTAAAGCCAATTACGACTAAAAGTGTGGATCTCTCTCCTGCTGTTTACTGTGCTGTTATTTGTTTGACCTTTACTGCATACTGTCCTCATTATAGGATTGCAGTGCTGGTACAGTCATTCGAGTGCCTACATGTCCACCTAAGAAATACATTTTTGTCGTACAAATTTGTTACCCTGTCTGTGAAAATCCAGCTAAAGTCGTCTGGTAACACCGGCTGTGTGCTTGGACAGACTGCAATCAGAAGCTGCAATCAGACTGAATTGAGTCTGATTGAAAAAATTGGTACATGTCATCATTTCTGCCTTGCTGTAAAATCTGTTGGTAGCTGACTGTAGCTTGTTTTCATGGTTTCTACTTGGCCAGACATGGGATATGTTTGCATAATAAGCCATGGTTAATATTGGCAAATATAATTATTCAAATATTGTTTAAAAGGTCAGTAATAAAATAAGAAACAATAATCAAATTAACTATGGGGCTGTTTACACTTGGTATTAAGATGCGTTTTCATCGATCGGATCACAAGTGGACGAGAGAAACACATTACGTTTACACCTGGTATTTAAATTTGTCTCTTTTGTCCACTTTTGACCTCTTCAGTCCTGAATACTGTGAGGGAGTGGTCTGTGAGACGGTGGTTTAGCAAGTAAACATGCTGCACAGTGTTTTGTACGTGTGTATGTAGGAGCTTTCTCTGAATTTTCAGCGCAATTGATGAAATAGGATCGCGCAACTTTCACACGCTTTCAAAACGAAACTACGGAAAACACCAGCAGTAGTTTTATCAATGAAAGGCTAAAAATAGCGCTTTTCACCGTGTTTTACGCCAGAAGTCAGAAAAGATGTAAAACATTGTGTTTAGTACCTCAGATTAGATAAATGGGCGGAGTGAAGGTGGTCGCATGTGGCTGTTCAAACACATTCAACCACATTGCGTTCCAAAACTCCAAAGCGATCCGATCGAAAGTGGTTTCGACTACCTCTGAATGTGGTTGAAAGTGGTCGAAAGTGGATGCTTTCAAAAAGTTTTGAACACCGTTTACACCTGGCATTAACGTCGTCCACTTGTGATCCGATCGACGAAAACGCATGTTAATGCCAAGTGTAAACAGCCTCTATGTTGTTGAACCAATGTTGTAGTTCAAATGACAGATATGGAACAAAGTTACTGTGTTTTTGGAAAACAGCCGTGACTAGCTAGTTAGTTTCTCATGCAGTACATACACTGCAAAAAATTATTTTCAAGAAAAAAAATTCTTAGCATTTTTCAGTAAAAATATATCAAAAAATTCTTAAATTAACATGCTTTTTCTTGAGGAGCAAAACGATCCAAGATAATTAGTATTTAGACCAAAAATATCAAATTAAGTGATTTTGTGCATAAAACAAGCAAAATGGGGCCAATGGTAGATTTTTTTGCTTGTTTTATGCACACAATCACTTAAATTTGATATAGACTTATTTTCTTGGGTCATTTTGCTCATCAAGAAAAAGCATCTTAATTTAAGAATTTTAAAATATTTTTACTGAAAACAAGACAAAAATACTAAGAAATTTTGAAGAAAAAAAGTATTTTTGTCTTGTTTTCAGTAAAAATATTAAGAAAATCTTAACCTATCCATTAACCTAAGAAAATAAGTCTAGTTTTTAGAAGAAAAAAAAATTAAGTGAATTTGTGCATAAAACAAGCAAAAAATCTGCCAATAGGGTAAAAATACTTAAACACTTCAGTCAAGAAAAATTCAAGACATTTTTTCTTAACACATTGGCAGATTTTTTTTGCTTGTTTTAAGTACAAAGTCACTTAAATATTTTGTCTAAAAACTAGACTTATTTTCATTCATTTTTTTTTTATATTTGTACTTAATACAAGAAAAAACTATAAAAAGTCGTTTTTTACAGTGTTGTATGGAAAACATACGGATTGAAGATTATTTAACTAGGGGTGACCTGATTGAGTTAGTTAAGATGTTCTAAAGCAGTTTGAACTAACTGACTAGCTTGACCACCCGATTATCCTCTTGACCTGTTTTTTGTCCAGCATGGTAAACAATAAGAACTACTGTCAGAAAAAATTGTCAAAATATGTACCCTAGCTGTCACTAAAAAGGTCCTAATATGTATCATTAAGTATAGATATACATTTGGTAACAATGCATCTTTGACACCAACTCTATAGCTGCAAAGGTGTATTTTTGACAGGGTAATGCCTCAGTGACAGATAGTGAACAGATTTTGAAAATGTATTCTGACAGCAGAGGATTTAAATAGCTGAAGTGATTAATTTTCATTGTTTCTTGCACCAAAACTATAGTGGGGTTTCCATCCAAACATGAAGCAAATCTTTTCAAATTGGCAACCTAGTAACCAACAGTAAATAAAATAAGGCACACTTAGAAAATTGAGCCATCACTGCATTTAGTTACAATTGGGCAAGTTTTTGAATTTATTAGCAGTGCAGCTTGTAATTGCCAAACTGAATGCTGTGGAAGAAGAAATGCAGAGAAGAAGAAATGCAGAGTTTTTGATGCAGGAAGGGCATTGCAATGAAGTTGGTCCAATATGTAGGAAAGACAACGTCAGCTGATACAGTTAGATGATCAGTCACATGGGTTTAATGTTCACTATGTCAGAATTTATTCTGCAAATCCATTTCTATCTCCCTTTATTCGCATTTACTCTTTTTCACCCAAGTCAAAAAACACCTAAAGCGACTGTGAATGATTGTGTTTTTCCATCACTTGTTTCTGATGTAATACTTCAAAATGCCCATAAAATTGGGGTGATGAAAATTGGAAACCCAGCTTATGACCATCTTCCACCCTTCAATGAAACAGCCCATTTTTGCTGTGCTGCCTTTATGACTTCAGTATAAACATCATTTTTCACCATGTTAAATCCTGGTGGGTTTTCCATTGGGTTCAATTAGTTTTTAAGTCTGAATGGGCGGTCTGAACTAATCTCTGTGGATCTGGTCTCACTGCTCTGAACAGGTGTGTGATTGTTTGGAGCACAAAGAATGTAATCTACAGAAATCTATATTTATCCAAGTCACTGAACACATTTCTTGTATCTGAGCTCAGGTTATTAGGTGATATATTGAAAGAAGCAGCCAGTAATTGGCTCAGTTTCTCCAGAGCAGACAACGCTGTTGTCTGTGATGTACGGTTGTACCAAGAGTCTTTAACCTCCTCAATCTGCTGTTTACTCCAGCACTTGTTTGTTTTCAATCACATCTGCTCCAGGTGGAATTATTCCTCTGTATTGGCTCTGATGAGCGAGGATTTGTTTTCTGCCCGCAGAATCGAATGCAAAGTACTCTGGCTATAACAAGCCAGTGATGTCTGGTCTCTCTTTATATCACTCATATATCACACACTAGCTGATGGATGCATTTGTGTTTGTAAGACTGTTGCTGATGAACAGAAACCATTTTTTAAAATAGAAGATGTGACTTTATTCTTTATTCTTTCTTTTCTGTTTATACCAGGGTTATATTTTTGCATTTTATTTCATTTTGATATGTACTTGGTTTAGGCAGTTGACATTTAGGCAGTCAGATTTTAGATTTAATTAACTGGACACGTTTTCGTCAGTACTGCTAATCGGTTAAAGATTGTAATAGAATAAATGATGTGATTTGACAATTAATTACTTAAAATGAATCACATTTGTGACCCTGGACCACAAAACCAGTCATAAGGGTCAATTCTCTTTTTTATTAAGATTCATACATCATCCGAAAGCGGAATAAATGTTTGGTTTGTTAGAATAGGAAAATATTTGTCCGAGATACAAAATCTGGAATCTTGAGGGTCCAAAAAACACTGAAACGACAACAACAAAAGTAGCAAAGTACAGCAGCTAAGATTAAACCAAAATAGTGAGTGAAGTCATAATCTAAAGTTTAGTTGAAAGTTCTAAGTTACGGTAATGTCATCTGACTCCTAAGGGGTGGAAAAAACTACTATGAGAAAAACCCTGTGGGGAAAATGTCCTTGGGAGAAAAAAAACCTTGAGAGCGAGCCAGACCTAGCTGATCCTATAAAAGATACACTGTATATCAAATACTATGTTATACAATTTTATGGGAATTATATCTACAATAGTCTCAGTGTCCTCGAGTTTGAAGGCGAGATGAGGAGACGGAAACAAAATCCTATTAGCGTGGATGCCGCTCGCATGTATTGAAAGTGCCATACATTATAATGGATGAATGTGTGCTTGGTTCCAGACAAGCTAACTATTGCAGCATAAGTATAATTACTAGGCAAATTATGAGAATGCTTTGTTAAAGAGATATGTCTTTAGTTGAGACTTAAATTGATCAATTGTGTCTGATTCTCGAAGATTGTTGGATAAATCATTCTAGAGCTTAGGGGCTAATGATGCCTTTCCATTACATAGTACCTCACGGGTCAGGTCAGGTCACCTCACCTTCCTTTGATTGGTTTAGCTTTTCCATTGAATTTGGTACCACTTCAGAGCGGGATAGATTGTAGGCATGTCGTTATATTTGCACTGCCTACTGCTGTGGTTGCGAGCTTGTTGGAATTCAGTCTTTCCTATATATTCATGTATTTGTCAGTTCTATACAAAACCAAAAAATTGACCACCACAAATAGATGTGACTTCTCACATGACAGTTTCTGTACAAACACCCAGTTGACAAACTGCAAGGAAATGGCATTTCTGATTCTCAGCCTGTCTTCCCCACTAAAAGGGAGTCCTCCACAGAATTACTCCAGACCCTTCATATGTTGCTGCTCTCTCCTCTTAATTCATTTTTCTGTATGGTTCTGGGATGGCTGTGCAGAATTTTGATTTTGTGCTCCATGACCCATTTTTTGTTAACTTTGATCTTTGTTTTGATTTAAAGTTTTGAAGAAAGATTGAATCACGACCCATAATAAGATTTCTAGCAGAGCAAGTCAGGTTTTAACTTTTCTATCTGTTGGTATTTGATAAAATCCATTACGCAATGCATCCTAATAAGATGTCCAGGACCTCTGGTATAAAATTATGTTCAAAACTATAAAGGTCAGGCAGTATTTTTAACTGTGGACTTAGAGCCCTTTTAATCCCTGTCAATGCCATCTTGTGTTCCTGTTGCTAAAAAGCTCTCTTATGTTGCATATGGCCGCAGAACCCAGTCCTGTTTAAAGTTCCAGTACAGCAAATGAATATACTGGAGTTTGTTTTTGCATGAAATCTTAAACTAAAAAACTTGTGGTTATGGAGGTGCTGTTTTCCTTTATTATTATTTTTAATGCTTTCTGATCCCAAGATTCAACTGATTTCTGTGATACTTGGAGAGTCTTTGTCCACTCAGATTATTCCTGTTGAGCATTAAAATGATATAGATCCTCTTTCAGGCAGATTTGCAACCTCTCTAGTCCATTAAAACATGTTTATTATTTCCCTGATTGTGGAAATAGTTGTTTTATGGTTTAACTATTTCTTTAAAGCCACTTTCTGTTTTGCGTAGCTCAACAATCTTTTGCTGCACACCAGAACTACAGTCTCTGGTTTTACCCACTCTGATGACTGTTTAAAGGGATAGTTCGGCCAAAAATGATATTAAACCCATATATACTCATATATACTCACCCCAAGCTGTCCGAGTTGCATATGTCCATCGTTTTTCAGACAAACACATTTTCGGATATTTTAGAAAATATTTAAGATCTTTCATTTGATTAAATGTAATGTTACAGGGTCCACGATCTTCAAGTCCAAAAAAAGTGCGTCCATCCTTCACAAAATAAATCCAAACGGCTCCAGGATGATAAACAAATGTCTTCTGAGGGTAATCCGTGTGGTGTTGTTGTAGAAATATCCATATTTAAAACTTTATTAACGTAAATAAATCTTCCGGTAGCGCCGCCATCTTAGACTCCTCTGTATTCAGTAGAGAGTATCAGCGTAGTGTACGCACTTTTCTTAGTGACGTATGACAAATTCGGCAGAGTAGCCTCCGTAGGCTGCGTAAGCTCTCATCCTGAATGCGGACGCGACTAAGATGGCGGCGCTACCGGAAGGTAGATATTTACGTTAATAAAGTTTTAAATATGGATATTTCTACAACAACACCACACGGATTAACCTCAGAAGACCTTTGTTTATCATCCTGGAGCCGTTTGGATTTATTTTGTGAAGGATGGACGCACTTTTTTTGGACTTGAAGGTCGTGGACCCCGTAACATTACATTTAATCAACTGAAAGATCTAAAACATTTTCTAAAATATCCGAAAATGTGTTTGTCTGAAAAACGATGGACATATGCAACTCAGACAGCTTGGGGGTGAGTAAATCATGGGTTTAATTTCATTTTTGGCCGAACTATCCCTTTAAGGGTACTTGGGGTTTGTGTTACTTAATATTTATTTTCTCGTGAAACAGGAAGCCATTACTGGACAACATCATGTTTGTAGTCACCATTTTGCTATGAAAATTTTTGTATACATCAGAGATATTTTACTCGCCAATAATTGTGTCCAGTTTGTATTAGAGAATCACATTTATTTCTTAATGTAATGTAATGTTCAACTGTTTAACTTCAATGAAACATTATTTTTGTGTGTGTGTTTTTAATTAAAGCTTAAAAGAAAAAACATTGCACATTCTTTTTTTCTAGATTTCATTGCTCATATTTACAAAGGATGCCAACAATTTTGGCCATGACTGTATAACGAGAAAAGGATGGGGCCTAAAACTGATCCCTGCGGTATGCCATATTTAACCTGAGAGTAAAATGACTTTTCCTCATTATATAAACAAAGTGATAACGGTCGGTTAAATATGATCTAAATCAGGTTAACCACTGATACCAATACAGTTTTCTAGTCTATTGAGTAAGATTGTGTGATCTATTGTGCCAAAGGCTGCACTACGGTCTAGTACTATACTGTAAGAATTGATATTTTACCAAGATTGGATGTTGAAAGGAGGTCATTTGTAACTCAGCAGTGTTGTCTCTGTGCTATGGTGGGGCCTGAATCCTAATAGGAACTTTTTATACATACTATTATTCACTAAGAATCTGGATTATTGGCTCGACACTACCTTTTCTAATATTTTTAAAAGAAAATGGAGATTTTAAATTGGTCTAAAATTATTTAGCTTTCCCTGGTCAAGGTACTGCTTTTTAGTAAGGGGTCTAATAACTGCCAGTTTGAAAGCTGTTGGAACATATCCTAGTTCTAGCGATAGGTTATGATTATTTAGTACTGCGTCTGACAATACAGGAAATACCTCTTTTAGTAATTTTGTGGGAACAGGATCTAATATATACAATGATTTGGATGATTTTATTAATTTTGTGAGCTCCTCTTTTGTTGTAGCTTTAAATGACTCAAGTTGTTCATGTGGTAATCTAGTGTTCAGTGTACTTTTGGATAAAGTGGTGCTTGCATAGTTTCAATATTTTCACAGTTTTGTCAGTGAAGAAGTTCATGAAGTCGTTACTACTGTGTTGGAGTTTAGTATCTGTTCTTTGTTTCTAGTCAGTTTCACAACTGTTAAAGAGGAATCGAGGGTTATTAAATTTTCTACGATGAGCTTGCTGAGATTTCCCCCCTGTATTATTTGGACTTTAAATGGATCATGTACTGTGTTTTTTATAATGTTCCCCAAAGTGTACTTATTATATTACTAAAGGTTATTGGCAAAACAAACATAAAAATAAGTAATTTATGACCTTTATCCATTCTGTTTTTCTCCACCGCCCGCTTCTGATTGACACCCTGTATGCTGCTGAATAACAGATAATTGCACCCTTGACAATTTGATTCCTCAATTCATGACCCATTAAAATGATCTAAAATGATGTACACTGAAATCATGAAATGATAAACTAAATCTATCTGCCACTTATTGATCCTCAAGCATTCGGCACAAAACAAGAGACACATTGCCAAGAAAAGGAGCACTGCATTTACTAATATTAGATATAAGATACATTACTTATTTTTTACTTTAAATAACACCGATTCTTTAACATTTATCAGATTCATACAGACTGAGGTTTGTAAGTAACTGTATATGTATGTGTGTGTGTGTGTTAGTCTTGCAGGTTATGTTGAAGCATTGGCCTGTAGGCTGGGTATGCAGATTCCTGACCTGAGTCCCAAACAGGCAGACATGTGGCAGACCAGGGTTAGTTCTCACATGGTAAGTAGTTATTTCACACTTTCCTTTCAGCAAACTGTTCAATACCCACAAAAGACAAAGAAATGAACCCTTATCTGTCAAGTAACTGGTTTAAATCTACCGGAGGAGTGCAGAGGAAATTGTATTCTTTCCTCAGGCTCTTCTGTCTCTATATCATGAGTTATTCTTGAATCAGTGAGACTCTTGCTGTATGGGTGGAATGTGCTTTTAGATGAGCCGTTCTTTTGTCTGCTCTGTTCTCAGACACTAAATGTCTCTTTCAAGGAATTAATCAAAAGTCACATTTGACTATTGTGCTGAAATAGCCTGATCTCACAGGGATTTGTACTTATATTACGAGTTGGTTAATTTGAAATGAATCATACAAAAATGAAGGGCTGGACAATAATTCAATATCAATATATTGTGCGGTAAAAATTTTTATAACTGTGGTATTGTTTTTAAACACATTTCCAATATTTTGATATACATTGCAAACATCCCGTAGCCGTTTATGTCACGTCAAAAAAATGTGGATCAAGGCGATTCTTCCTTCCAAGGTGTGCTTCATTGGCTTATTTTGTAGCTAAGCAACCATGAGCCGCACTTTCCTCGGACGGCGAGGAAAACAGAATGCCTGATCGGATTTAAATTGCTCATCTGAACCTCGCGTCAAATCATATTTAGTTTGAGACCCCTGCATTACAACATTTATCAGGTGCACCTTATTAATATTAAAGGTGAGCCTTAAAGTCTTCTGTTTATTTGACAGTGAGTTTACATTTAATTTTGAATGAAGGCTAAATACAAATGAAAGGTGAACATTAATTTATTTATACCATTTTTATTTCTTTATTGTTTTGTAAGAGGGGGCTTCATAGACTTGGCAAATTCATTTGTTGAGAAGTTTGTAGGTACAGACATTCGTTGTGGGCATTCTTTGCAGTTTATACAAAGTTTTTTTTATCATTTCGGACGAAATTTAGACGTATAGACGGTCTCAGCAGTGGCTTTCGAGGAACACACGTAACTTCCGCTAAACTCTGCTAAGAATCAATAACAACAAAGTCCTTTTAAAGTAGTTTATTTATATAACAAACAAAATAAGCAACATGTAGATTACCTATGAAAGCAAAACATTTGTAATTTTCAACGAGGTATTTTTTCAAGTTAATTTTAGCCACTAGTCAGACCATTTAACAAACAGAAACAGAAAGTAAAGTTCCGACCAGACGCGTAGTCGCATCAACGAATGTGCATCCTATCAAACAGTCTATATCGGCGATAAAAATGTGAAACCATCTATATCGGCAATAAAAATTTTGCCCATTTCGTACATCCCTACAAAAACTTGTAATTATTAGAAAAATAATTATTAGAAAAAAAAACATTAAAGACACACCATCCCTAACCCCAACGTCACAGGGCGAAAGCAAATCAAACAAAACGTATGAAAGTGGTCGTATGAATGAATACTTAAATTAATATGAATTAATTAGCAACTTCGTAAAATACACACATGGGATTGCATTGGCTGAAAACATTTAGGCAGCAACTGCTACTAAAATTTTGGAGATCGAAGAGATCACAGAAGAATTAAAAAGTCAAATTGTGTTTATAATAATGTGTGTAGATGTGGAAATGAGATACAATGAATCCTAGATCAAATAAGATGTGATTCGCGTGACCCACGTAGAATAAACATTTAAACGGTACTATAAATACAAATGCTAGAGACCAAACAAGACAGGTGGCACAATAAATTGCGGTCAATTTTAATGCATTCATTTTTATGATCAATCCCGCAAAGTGTTTTTTTTTTTTTAAGCTCAAGTGGAAAAAGAGACAAATGTTCGAAATACAGAATGTATTATATTGAAGAGCTGAAGGGAGTAATGTTTGTCTTTCTAATGTTCAAGGACTGAACAGCTGCCATTGTTAAATGAAATTTCTTCACCCTAAATCACATTTAGAGCAGATCGAGTTAACACCACAAACCTGCTGATGTGTGAAATTCTAATTAAAGGCTTTTATTTGTCCCGACATCTCTGAGGATTTTTGAAAAGGTCACGTTAACATATTTAGCCAAACTGAATTTGACATAGTGTTTCCCACCTAAATGAATTTCTCACCTCTCTTGATCGCTAATAAAGACAAATCAGTTTGGGTGACAGCAAGATGTTTGTTTACTTACATGTGTTCATCAATAATGCAACGCTACTGTGAGACTTATGCTGCAGGTACACTACCAGCGCCGTCTCTTTCAATGAGGCCATTAGGAGGCTTCCGTAATTCTAGTAGCAATTATAAACAAATAAGTAACCGGCGTCAACTGCAATAACTGACGAAAGATGGATGAACTGAACTCCGTGCTTCACTCCAATTGGTAGTTGCTCCCCAAAGTCGCTCATCATTTGCATAGAGATAGTTTTTTCAACTTTGTCGCATCGCTGGACATACCCCACCCGGTGTCGCTCGTGTTCAGGAAATTGCAAGTGCTCAATTAAAATGAATGGGATCGTGCTGCTTTGTCGCTGCGTGACGCTTGTAATGTGAACAGTAGGGCTGTAACGATTAATCGTGCAAATGTGCGTTTTCTCAGTTAATGAATTTGAATGAATTACGGTGAAATCCCGGCAAATCCCAAAGCCAGGGGGCACTCTTGTGCAAAAAACTCCCTTTGTGTGACAGAAGAAGTAGCATTACAGACGCTATTCCAGGAAATGTCTATAGAAATATTTATATCGCTGTTCTTAAACTTGTTTCAGGTATTTTCATGATAAGAAAGAATATTTTGAATAATTTTGTTTAACGAGTGCTTTAAAATGCACATTATAAACGACTCCGACTCATAATCGATTCAGAATCGATTTTTAAACAGGCATTTTAAAGGGACACACGTTCAGTGTTCAGTAATAGTGTTCAGTGTTTAACCACGATCAATACCAATGCCTGCCAAAAGGGCGGAGTTTAGGCTGTGCGACGTCAACTGCAGGAGCTCTAGGCGACAAAGTTGAGAAAAGTTAAACTTAAGGTACAGTATGGTGTTTTTAGCGACATCTACAGGTGAGATTGCGGATTGCAACCAACCTCAATTTCAAAATGCAATACAAACATGTCGTCGTCTGAGACAACGTAGATAACAGTTTCCGTTTATGGGTCAGTGACAAAACTTTTGGCAAGATGAGAACAGTTTTAAAAGCATGCATCAGGTTTATGTCAATGCACCTAGTGTATTTATGTTAATTTTATGCAATAAAAAATTACATTTGGACCATTTTTATGAAAGTTAAGACTAAAGGACCTCAATGAAAATATCAAATGATGTAACCGCCAACTGCGCCAAAGAATAAGAAATATTAAATATTATCCACCTTGATGGCATGTAAGCGTAATCATCAAAAAATAAATCAATAAAAATCATTTTATTAGTTATTTCTAAATGTAAATTTTATGCGTTTTTGTAGTATTTGTCCTGACATATGCTAAAAACAGCTCTGTTTTCTAAATAATCTTTGACAAATTATGTAAAAATTTATTTAAGAAATATATATATATATATATAACACTAGCCTAGATGATTATATTTTCCTACACATTTTTTATGAATATATTTTCATTTGAAAAAAATACTAGTTACACCAACTGACACAGACCGCTTACACTACATTGACATTTTTGCAATTATCCCCCAAATATTCTTTCAAAATGAAATAAAACCAGAAATTTTAGACTTTTACATTTAATTGAACCATATGGACACAAAATAATTAACGTCACGTCATTGCCCTTATACTGTAAAAACATGGCTGCAACTGATAGAGACGCTCGCGTTTGCTAGATACTCGCTTAATCTCATGTGAAATCAGAGTTTAGTGTTAAGTGAGTGTTTTGCGAGACATGAACGTCTCTTTTATCATGAACCATTTCGATATGCAGCAAGCATATGACATGACACGCAATGCACATAGGTTTCCATGATGCACCAAACACATACCGTATTTTGACATTGCGAGCCACAGACGACACCGTGAACACATATTTTGTTCCAATGACGCACCGGCCGCCACTGCCTTGCCCAAATACATATCTGTACCTAAGTGGTATATATTAGGATCTTTTTAATGGGTAGCGTGTACAGTGATAGCTTTGTGAGCATGTCTGTGAAATCCAGACCAAGTCGCATAATCTAATAATGATATTAGGTTTATTAGTTTGATTTCACATTGATTTTAATCTTTGACATGATCTTACTCAGTCGGTATTAAAGATATCAAGGTTATTTTTGCACAGAATGAGCTTTACATGTAGGATGATTTTGTGTAGAAAGTGAATCACCAAAAAATGAGCTGGGTTTTCACAGGCACTGTCACATAATTCCCCATCTGGATGGTCCAGATGATTTCATTCATTCTCATTGGTCTGTTGTCTGTCTCAGGGCAAAGCCATCGGTGTGGCCATCGGCTGTATATTCGGCATGTTTCCTCTACTCTTCTTCAAAGATGATGAAGAGAAAAAGAAAGAAGGCAAAGAAAAGAAACCGGCTTCCAAGGACTCGGAAAGTGCGTGAGGATCCTCTGTCTAAGGAGGAATCTCACATAAAAACTGAAGAACAAACTAACCACAGTCAGGCTCCTCATGCCAACGGCTGCAACAGCTGAATCTAGCTATCTGACAGCAAGTGCATGAGATTTTCATCTGTTAATTGTGTTAAACCTCCTCGCAGCAATGCACAAATTAATCCGGAGAGAACGAAAGCGTCTAACTGCATTTAAATGGGTTTTTAATTGTGATATAATAGTTTTATTTTAGTCTCATTAGAAGTGTGGTGTTAGGAGACCACTGTATCAATAGTATAAAATATTACGTAGTAAATATTATGTTAACTTGACTTTCCATCGATGTCCCAATAATGCAGAAATCCTCATAGGCCACTGATTCTTGTTATGAAGAGAGACTCATGAAGGTTGGTTTGGGTGCACAACAGTTTGTTTGTATGATATTGCAGTTTGCCGATGGCCTGGTAATGTTGTGTAAACTTACGGCAACGATATCAGAAGTATTTCTACAAAAGTTTTCACACTACACAAATGTCATTGTCGGCGTTCAAGTATGTTAAACATATACACTCACATAATGTTGTATTTCACAGAACAAGCTAAAAAATTAGCACACAGTCGTTCTTTAGCAATTATTTTATTCAGGTTTGATATGCCTGTTTCTGTCTTTAACCATTTAAATTCCACAAAATTACACTAAGCTTGATAAAAGATGCTTCCTCTCCCCGCCAACAGTTGGCAGCATTGAGTCATGTTGCAGAATTATCATTGGGATAGCCTATATCAGGGGTGGGCATTCTTGGTCCTGGAGGGCCACTGTCCTGCAAAGTTTAGCTCCGACCCTAATCAAACACAACTGCAAAATCGAATCAAAGCTGCAGGATGACTTGGAAATGACATTCAGGTGTGTGTGATTAAGGTTGAAGCTAAACTTTGCAGGACAGTGACCCTCCAGGACCAGGAATGCCCACCCCTGACCTATATTAATAACATGTGCAGTTTCCATCAATGCATTTTAAAATAAACATTTCTTTATATGTAGACTTACTGATTTGATTGGGAGAATTTTATGTAATTGACTTATAACATGAAGATTTTAACCCATTAACCAAAGCACATTATATACCAGATGCTTTGAATTTCTGAGAAATGTTGTCAGCTCGAGTCTGGGAGAGTAGTTGCACGCACAAAATATTTCATTGGATTTTTTTTTTTTGTAGTTGCTTCTTTTGCTACGCTATATGTTTCTATTTTGTGATCACTGGCTGGTTGTTTGATTTACTTTTTTGTCTAAATTTAACACTTAAAGTTAACATGAAACAACACATTTGTTTAGCATTGTATGGCATTCACAACTTATTTTACTCTTTTAATGTGTGAAGCCTGATAGTAACTGAGATAAATGGTGGGATTTTTTAGAAAGTGTTTGGATTGTGAGGAGTGACAGATAGTTGGAGTGGAGGAAAAAGAATCTAGTGACGTTGCGATTCTGATAAAAGATTATGATGTGATCAAATATTGTTTTAATAATAATGTGCACAATAATGAGTGAAAAGTGTAGTCAATGCTATCATTAGTTTTCTTTTAAATCCCCCATGAAATTAAAATGATTTATTTTCCTTTTAGTACTAATACGTATTGTCCAAAATTCTTATACAGAACATATAAGCATTCAAAACCTACAGTTTGGCACAAGCGCTAAAAAAGTCTCGAATTTTTATGCCATCACCCTACACTTCAGAGGTCACCTATTATGCAAAATCCATAATGTGTGTTGGCAGTGTGTGAACACAACGACCCTACGATGAAAAAAATCAACCCGCTCCTTGTTTATTAATCTTCATTAAACCAAAGCAGTCTCATTAGACATGCCGTTTTGATTCTCTTATCAATGTGAGGTCACATTAATGTAGCCCCGCCCACTTACAGTCCTGCATTACCATAGTTTCCACCCTCAACGAGTTGTACTCTGTCCACTAGTAGATACTATTGTCTCAGACTGAATTAATCAGAACTGAAAGCACTCACTGTCTGTTTGTAAGGAAGTGAGGAGCTGTAGCTCATTTGCATTTAAAGGTAGAGACATTAAAACAGCACCCACCCAAATAGGGTCATTTTGGACATGCTATAATAAATGATCTGTGGGATATTTTGAGCTTTGTGGGACACACGTGAGACTTATATTACATCTTTTAAAAATGCTATAATTTGTGCCCTTTAACTTCTCATCAAATTCCCTGTCAAATCAGTTTGTTACACCACATCAGATTATGCCGCACATTCCAAGGCACTTCAGTGGACCTTTAACTTTACATTAAGATGAAGCGTTCCCCTACTCCACATCCTCTATGAGCACAGCAGCATCTGAACCTTGTAACCAGTGTAACCATGGCAACAGTCCATCTCTTCATTTAGAGAGACACATTACTTTGAGCTGTGGTAGCGCCATGCGGGGTGGTCTAAAAATAATCTGATTTTTATATCATTTAAGGGTTTGAGATGAAGCAAGCACAAACACTTTTTGCTAGCATGACAAACTGTTGTGCATGCGTGTTGTAGAGTCAAAGATCAATGGGATTGCCACATGATGGTGATGTTACCAAATACTGGAAAATATGATGATGTATAATATTAAACTGATTCTGTTCGATTTGTCCTGTATTGATAACAGTGGTGTTTAATTGAAACGTAAACCATTTTTAACTATGCATTATGATAGATGATGAAAATGGAAGGAGAGCTTTTATACCTCCGTGCATGTCAGATTTATTTATTTATGTTTTTAGAAAATAATAAGTAGTAATTACAGCTATTATTGTTTAGGTTTTTATTGTTTAAACTTGTTCACTTATTTGCATGTTTGCATTAAAACTTTACGTTGCACTGAATAAATTAGCATCATGTCCTTAAAGAATGCAGAAGGTAACAAACAAAAATCTAATTTTTTTTAACTGTAAACTATTGCTGACAAATTTGATTGATTGATGATTCATTACATGTCTGCCTACATTTTCTAATTCACTTTTGCTATATTTAAAGTTGTTCTGGTTAAAAAAAAGTAATCGACTGTCCTAAACTAACTTTCCTAAACAGCTAAATAAACTTAATGAATGGTATAAGATAAGTGCGGTTAGTACACAAATGATTTTGTTTTGAAATGGCAGTGTACATGGTCAAAATATTGAAGATACAATACAAAGACATTATAGAGATTATAGCAACCGTTTAGAGAGGGTCGTTTGCTGTTCCAGTGTGACACTAACCCTCTGCACAAAAGAAATGTTCCCTTTGTCTGGTGTGCAAGAACTTAATTGGTCTGCACAAAACCCAGACCTGAATCTTTCCTTTGAGACACCTTTGGGATAAAAGGGAATACAGACTGAGAGTCAGACCCCGTCACAACATTGCATTGGTGTGTGACCTCACCGATGCTCCAGAAGAGTCAACACTGTTATGAAGAACCAAATGAATGCCATTTTTGTTCAAAATCTGGATCATAATGGTTTTAAAGTATAGGCACAGATGGGTGTGGTGTTTGGGCGTCCACATACTTCCAGTTCAGTATAAACTTTCTGCATTAATATCCTGTGTTTACACACCACTTATCTATGAGCTCATCAGTGCTTTGATTTGCTTTTTGATTTGTTAGGATCTTTGCACACTGAAGTCTGAAAATATGCATTTTTTTGTGTCACCCTAACATTCATCACGCCCACTCTTGCCACATAAGTGATGCTGCAGTAAAAGCATTCAGATGCATTCGAGATGTTCTTCACAGGCTGTTGTGTCATTTTGTCTGTTAAGGGGGAACCAGACCATCTGGTGATATAGAAATTATGCTTTTTTAAGAACTGTTTGCCTTAAATTGTTGAGCAGTCAAGTGTTTTTTTCTATCTTTGGCAATTTCTTTACATACAGGTGAAGCACATGATCAGCTTTAGTGTTAAGGAGTCTAAAACCATATGTGTATGTGGCGATATAAAATAATTCACTTGTTTTGGATAAAGCTGTTATCTGTACAGTCGAGAGATCTATGCATTTTGGAGCTTTAACATTCAGTGAAATGTAACCTCAAAACTCTCATCTCCATTTTTAAATCCTCAGACGAACATCATTTAAATGAGTCTCTGAGGTGAGTTGAGTCTGTGAGGAATATAATAGATTATATCTTCTTCGTTACGTCTTACAGTTAAACTGTTCCTTTTTTTGTTGCTGGGGTCCCCCAAGGTACCGTTTTGTACCTTTACAGATGCATACCGTATGTGCACATAATACAATGTTGTACCTTTTAAGGTACATTACTGTTCCTTAAGGATCTATTTTGTACCTTTGAAGGGTACAGTTAACTGTTTTGTACCCCTAAAATTGAACTGGTACAAAATTGTTCCTTACGGTATACTATACAATTGGTCCTTAGGGTATAATATTGTTCCCCATAAGGTACAACATTTCAATGTGTTGTATACCCATAAAGGTACAAAAAGGTAACAGCGACAGAAAAAGGAACAACTTTGTACCTTTTTTTCTGACAGTGTATAGTCAAATGATGAGGTGTTTGTGACCTGATGTCCTTGTGCATGCATCAATGTTTTACATTAGTCTTCAGGCAGATCATCTTCCTTTACACCCTGGACCCTTTTAATGAGCTTGACTGGATTAGACCACGCTTTGTAAGAAACAGCACTTAATTTTGTATGTACCTGTGAGGTGTATCTTTGAGGTGTTACAGTTTTTCTGAATTGCTAAAACACATTTTTTGAAACCATCACTCATTTACTTAACCTTAAACAAATCCAAATTGTCAAACTCGTTCACAGAACCCCTGACTCATCCAACAAAATCAAACAATTCTTTCAAAACCATTTCACCTGTACTCAAAATTAAACTAAGCTTTCAAATCACACACATACATCTATACTATAAAACACTACATGACACCCTATTAAAAATGGAAAACACAACATCCAGGAAAATCTCTATTACTGTAATCACAAGTTTAGTTGAGTGAATATAGTAAATACTTTACTGTAAGTACTGCAAGTAATAGTCAGTTTTCAGTATTACTGTAAGCAGCACTTTTATTTTGTAAAAAGTCAGCAATCCAACTGCAAATTTTGCCAATTGCATCGTCTCTGGTGTCCTGCTCTTCCTCTTCATCTGCCTCTCAGACTGTTTACAATCCAAACAATTGGTAAAAAATACCATTAGATTACAATTTTGAGTTATTGTGCTTGCTCAGAGGCAGACACTACTTGAGTATTTAAAGGGGCCATGGCATGAAAATCTGACTTTCTCCATGTTTTAGTGCTATAATTGGGTCCCCAGTGCTTCTATCAACCTAGAAAATGTGAAAAAGATCAACCCAGTAACTTAGTTTTGGTAAACCATTCTCTACAAGCACATATAAAAATAGGTTGTTGAAATGTGTCCCTCTTTATGATGTCATAAAGAGATCTTATTAGAATAATACCACCCCTTAATCTGCACTATCCAACCACAGCACTGCCATTTAGTGCAGAGAAAAAAATATTGACAGCACAACTGAGTTTCAATTTCAACATGTTATAATAAATTATTTATATGGTATTTTGAGCTAAAACTTCACATACTGTATGTACTCTGGGGACACCAAAGATTTATTTGACATCTTAAAAAAGTCTTGTGCCATGGCCCCTTTAAGTTAATTTTCTAAGCATCTGTGCTTTATCAGAGTGTTTGTCTTGGGAAAGAATTTTCTTTACTTTACTAAGAAATGTTCAGTACATTCTTAAGCATAGAATCATACTGTGTTTTCCTTTTACATTGCATATTAAAATTGATTTAATACCTAATTACATAAAAATTGCGTACATTTACTTCTCTTGAGTAAAAGTACAAAATTACTTTTTACTTAAGTAAAAGTAAAAAAATACTAGATATTTAATGTACTTAAATATTGAATATAAACCAAAAACTTGAAATTATCAAATGTAGTGGAGTAAAAATTATGATAATATGCTTTGGAATGTATGTTTTCCAAAGAAAAACACAGTAGTGTCCGCCTCTGCTCTTTGATGACAACTGTGTTGTAGTTGTGTTCAACTTTTGCCTAGCATTTATAACAAGTGCATTGCAGTGTGTTTTAGTGAGATGTTTGTGTTTAGAGTTTTGTTAAAAGAGTGCATGATTTGACAAAAGGGTTTAGGCCACCATGAATCTGGTTCAGAGATTGGGGTTTAGTGTTTTAGCAATTCAGAAAAACTGTAATGTGCATCCTTAAGGTAGCCAAAAAGCATGTAGGCCTACTTTTTGAAAGGGTACCACCTCAGTGACAGCTTTAGTCTGAGATGCACATAGGGCATTCTGTAATAATACAGGAACACATCTTGTTGCCTAGCAACTACAAACAGCCTAAAATTAGGACAATTGCCTTCATTACTTAAGTTCAGATTATTATTAAAAACAACTGCATGCCTGTGGGTGAACTGTGAGGTCATTATTTCATTTTTGTCAGATTTATAAAAGCAGTGAAGTGACTGTACTACTGAGGTTGTAATAGCTTTGCCCATTACCCTTGTTAAAATCATTGTTACACACAAACACTCATGGATTATTGTTTTACATTGAGGTCACACTATAAAAGTTATGACTGCAATAAGATTGGAAAACATGCTATCAGCACTTAATTACATCAATTGCCACTAAAAGTTTACCACAGGTTTAACCCTTTAACTGTCACTGTTCCACAGGTTTAAGTATTATTTTGTATTATTTTACATGTTGAGAAAACTAAATCACCACATGACATTAGAAAGAAATTTAATATGCCTTACAATATTCAACAGCTGAAAATGTTTGCTCCTTTGATCAAAATACGTAAAATAAATCTACTGGGCTTTTAATCTGGATATAAATCATTTGAATAATCTACAATTTTTTTGAAACTTTTTGAATTGTTTATTCAAGTAAAATAATTTGTAAATCCTTGTTTAAATATATGAGTTAGTTTAAATTGTGTTAAATTTTCAGTCTTCTAACCTTTCAAAACAAAAAATGGATATGGGATCCTTTGTTATCCTAGACCATAATATTTACACTTAAACTTATACATGTGGCAGATGCTTTTATCCAACTTACTGCGAATTAAATATATTAATTATATCATATATATACATATACATACCTACACACACACACACACACACACACACACACATATATATATATATATATATAGAGAGAGAGAGAGAGTATTTCTTGTACTCAGAGCTCCCTCTGGTGTCTCAGTGATGTCTTTTTGCAATATGGATTTTAGCAAATATAGATATGCATACATTTAAATATATATAACAATTATTGAGGAATGTCATTGCATTATGTAACCTGTAGCATATATTCTCAAATTATTCTAGACCTTTCATTTAAAGAGGACATATCATGAAAATCTGACTTTTTACATATTTAATTGCAATAACTGGGTCCCCAGTGTTTTTATCAACCTAGAAAATGTAAATAAGATCAACCCAGTAGCTTAGTTTTGGTAAACCATTCTCTGCAAGCATTTGAAAAAATAGGTAATTGAAATTTGGCTCCCCTTGTGATGTCAGAAGGGGATAATATCGCCCCTTAATCTGCACTATCCAACCACAGCACTGCCATTTAGTGCAGAGATCAACTCATTTGCATTTAAGAGGACACACATAAAACAGCACATTTTTGCTCACACCTACTTTAACATGCTATAATAAATGATCTATGTAATATTTTGAGCTAAAACTTCACATATGTACCCCAAAGATTTATTTGACATCTTAAAAACGCCTGTGGAACTCTCTGAGTCATTTCTACTTTAACCAGCTGGACCCCGAATCATTTTTGTGGTTGTAAGGATTGTTTCATATTTTTGCCTCATGGTATTCAATCAGTTTTCTTTCTGTTGTACTTGAAAGGCCTTGTGACATTTTTTCCGTTTATGCATTTTTGAACCAACCACTGAGGAAATGATTGTACTATGGTTACAACATACAACCACACTATTTAACCATCAAATGGTATCAAATAGTGATAAAGATGAAGCCAATGCATTAGGCAATGTGTACAGTTTAGCCATAACAGTTAATTACACAGCAGATCGTAAACCAAACCCATTTCTGACATGACTTTGATTCGCAGATTCTCACACTGAATAATACATTCCTCTGAAATGACACACACAGCAATACAAATATTTGCCTAACACAAGTCCTTTCACCCCCTTTACTGAAACCAGGGTGAGTGAAAACTAGAATCTAGGTCTAGAATCAGTCACAAAACCATCCAGAACTGGTTTTTCACCTACTGACATGATGCCAGACCGTCGTGAGAGCTGCAACCATGTACACAGAAACATGAGTAACTCAGTTGCTAGGAGAAAGGAAACAATAATGTAAGCTAAGATCCCTCAGTAGGGTATCTGTGTTGAACTTAATTTTTTCATTCATTGTTGAGAGGTCGACACTGTTTGTGGGTGGGGTCACATGGATGTTCTCATTAACCCCACACAAAGACTTGATAAACTCGATGAGTGAGTTTCTGTCCACTGTTACAAATAAAAAAAAAACACTGCTGGTTCACACAACAACACCCTTTAGACTTTTGGGTGGGAGGAAAATAGTTTTGTGACTAAAGATCAGTCACCAAACGGTTAAGATCATTCAGGTATGAGGGTTGCTAACTTTTTCCTCGTCCCACATACTGCATTTGAGATTTAGGGACAATATGGTGTTGCTAAAAAGAACATTATTTTGTGTATTTGGTGTAATACAATAATAAATTAGTGTTGCTTTGCTCAACCCAGTCTCACACCCATGGCGTCAATATTTGACGACACTTGACCATGCGTCAATATGTTGACGCGGAGGGTATACCTTTCGCGTCACTTTTTGACGAACTGGGGACTTCAATGCTATCAGGTACGCGAAATTCTCTTTCCTATTTTCTTACCATTTTCTACCATTTTCGCGTCGGTTTAGGGTTAGATTTACATAATGACATCCCTACCCAAACCTATCCCTAACCCCAATGTCAGGCGACAACTGTTTAATTTCGCGTACCTAATAGTATTGAAGTCCCCAGTTCGTCAAAAAGTGACGCGAAAGGTATACCCTCCGCGTCAACATATTGACGCATGGTCAAGTGTCGTCAAATATTGACGCCATGGGTGTGAGACTGTGTTGCTTTGCTATGTAGCTTATACCCTGCCTCTCTAAAATGCATTGATTTGTACAAAGCTCATCGATAGTTCTGAGAAAGCACATGTTCTCCGATTGGGCAGCTATCCAGTGCTTGTGATTGGCCGAATACCTCAAGCATGTAAACGTGACGCTACTTACCATATTTGGAAGATCAGCTGCCAAAGCAATAGTGAAAGGCAACCACATGTGCCCTACAATAATGGATAGCCAATGTATTGCTGCAGAATAATTGCTTTCATAACTTACAGTAAAATAAGCATTTATAATCCCCTGTCAGAAAAAATAGTAAAAACTGGTCGGTAGTTGTCACTGTGCTGATACAGTTTAAAAAAGTTCACATTTGCACCTAAAGAGTTCATATTAGCACCTCAGAGGCACATACTAGAAGCAAAAAGTGTCTATTAGTACCAAATACACTCACCTAAAGGATTATTAGGAACACCATACTAATACTGTGTTGGACCCCCTTTCACCTTCAGAGCTGCCTTAATTCTACATGGCATTGATTCAACAAGGTGCTGAAAGCATTCTTTAGAAATGTTGGCCTATATTGATAGGATAGCATCTTGCAGTTGATGGAGATTTGTGGGATGCACATCCAGGGCACGAAGCTCCCGTTCCACCACATCCCAAAGATGCTATATTGGGTTGAGATCTGGTAACTGTGGGGGCCATTTTAGTACAGTGAACTCATTGTCATGTTCGAAACCAATTTGAAATGATTCGAGCTTTGTGACATGGTGCATTATCCTGCTGGAAGTAGTCATCAGAGGATGGGTACATGCAGGTCATAAAGGGATGGACATGAGAAACAATGCTCAGGTAGGCCGTGGCATTTAAACAATGCCCAATTGGCACTAAAGTGTGTCAAGAAAACATCCCCCACACCATTACACCTCCAGCACCAGCCTGCACCGTGGTACCAAGGCATGATGGATCCATGTTCTCATTCTGTTTACGCCAAATTCTGACCCAACCATCTGAATGTCTCAACAGAAATCGAGACTAATCAGACCAGGCAACATTTTTCCAGTCTTCAACTGTACAATTTTGGTGAGCTTGTTCAAATTGTAGCCTCTTTTTTCTATTTGTAGTGGAGGTGAGTGGTACAAGGTGGGGTCTTCTGCTGTTCCGCCTCAAGGTTGTGCGTGTTGTGGCTTCACAAATGCTTTGCTGCATACCTCGGTTGTCAAAAGTTGCTCTTCTATCAGCTTGAATCAGTCGGCCCATTCTCCTCTAACCTCTAGCATCTAAAAAAGGCATTTTCGACCACAGGACTGCCGCATACTGGATGTTTTTCCCTTTTCACACCATTCTTTGTAAACCCTAGAAATGCATTGAAGCAACTGCCATGTGATTGGTTGATTAGATAATTGCATTAATGAGAAATTGAACATGTGTTCCTAATAATCCTTTAGGTGAGTGTATATACATATTTTAATGGAGAGCTGGCGATTTTTTTTGTGACTTTGGTGACTGTATGGGGCATGTCCAGGAACACAATTAAAATTGAAAAACCTTTTGGGAGCGACTACCAATAGGAGTGAAGTGTAGAGTTTATGTCATCCATCATTCATCAGTTACCTCAGTGGACGGTTACTTTTCTTCTAATTCCTACTTATTTTAGGACAATAAAAAGTGACACAGCGAAAAATTTGCTGATAGTGTGCATGCATCAAAAGAGTTCATATTAATACCTCATAGGCACATATAGGAACCAAAAGGTGCATATTAGGACCCCAAAGGGTGCATATTTGTACAAAATATACACATATCTGTACCTATTGGTACATATTATTCCCTAATAAATCGATCCACATTTATCCCCAAAAAAGTGCATATTAGGACCCCAAAGTGTGCATATTTGCACCAATATACACAATTCTGTACCTAAGGATAAATATTGTACCCTAATAAATCCACCTTTATCCTCAAAAAGGTGCATGCATACTAGTACCTCAAATGTACATATACTTATGTATAAATTTACATATATTTGTGCCTAAATGGTACAAATAAGTACTGTCCCAGTGACATCATTTTTTAAAGTATTGGGGAGTGCCAAGCCTATGTTGTGCTTAAATGTTAATAGGGCATTGCTAGATATCTTCTTATTCATCCCGGTCTGATAAACTCACTCTTGAGTGTCTATAATATTCAAATATCTGTTAAATGTTAGCTGTGAATGTTCAACGACCATAAATCTACTCAAAAAACTGTAGTTTATTTTGGGATCATCTTTCAAACACACGCAATGTCTATAATAACGGAAGTCTACATGTTTGATTAGTCGTTCGCTATTTGCAATAGTATCTTCATTATTCATAAATGTTCAGTACTGCATTGTCATTTCACATCATCAAAATGCACATCTCAACAATACAAAACTCAGGTATTATACATAAATTACTTCAAAAAACAAATAAACATATCAAAACATTCATCAATGTCAGAATAAAGTCCTTACATGGTTATACCCAACAAAATACATTAGGTTGCATTTGGGTACCTAATGACTAACCTAATGGCTAACGGCTCTAGCGCTGTGAGTTTTAAAAGACCCTCCAACAAGGGCAGCATTAATTTACTTAGTAAAGGTGTCACATATTTGCATCGATTGTACCGTGTGCAGCGCTGGAACAGTATGCACTTACTACTGCATAATCGAACCTGATCTGTGCTCCAGTGCCCGAATAACAGCAAGTGTGTGTTTGCTTGAATGAAGTGCATCCCTGGCAAGATATACTGTGTGTGTGTGTGTGTGTGTGTGTGTGTGTGCTGTCTCAGTGCCATGCTGGCTTGGCCCAGCTGAACTCATTGTATGTGCTTCACACAAAGTAGCCTTTGTCCGCCTGTGGCTCGGCTCTCTCTGTCCACACACACACACACACACACACACACACACACATCAGATCATTCAGTCCTCCTTCAGGTTATTGTTGGAGTGCTGGCCATTGCTTTCGGACTTGGAGACCCTGGGTTTGCTGGGCAAGAGGATCATAGCCAGAATGCTGATGATATGCACATAAAAGTACATTGACCTGAGGAACAGAGAGGACACACAGAGATCAGATTACAAACTACATCCTGTAACCTCTTTCTATGCATTATCAGACATTTTGGGGTGAATTTGGGTTTATAATTAAATTCTTTTTTTTTTAAGCTGAAAACTGTTATTAGGGACCATTACGATTTTTGGCACTGCAGCATTGTTTTCATCACAATTAAGCACATATTTCTCTCCAAATTGTCCGTGACTTGCCTAATAACAACTTGGCCACACTTTAATGTACTGGTGTGAGGTTGGATTTTTGACTAAACAGACTAAATACCCTTACATTTTTGGGATACCACAAAAAGAAATATTTTATGTTGTTTTCAAAGATACAGTATTGTGCAAAGTTTTATGCCACCCTTAGATTTCTTGTTTTTGCAATGGTAAAGTGGCCATATAGATTTTTTTCTCAGTCTCTTTATTAGAATACAACCAGCAAATACAGAAAATGTGTATGCAGCTTTAAAAAGCAGAACTAAATAATAAGCTATACAATAGCAACAGTTTATTGAGCAATAGCAGGAACCTGCAGGAAATCCTAATGTCTAATTCTTATGACTTCAGTCTCCTCAAAAGAGTTCAAGATGTGTTTTGTGTCAAGACTTCTACCTATAGAAATCATTTTGTTTTGAAAAACAATTTTTACATTTTGGAAACATATTTCCTGTATGTTCTGTTTTTATCATTACCTTTCTGTTTGTGTATAATAAACATGGATGACCATCAAAACTGCTAAAACATCAAAGCTGGTGGTGGCTTAATGCCCTGTTTACATAACAAGTCATACACGGCGACACCATCCCACTCATTTTAATGGAGATCTGGCAATTTCCGGTGTCACAAGCGACAGTGATGATGAGTGACTTTTGGGAGCAACTGCCAATGGGAGTGAAGAGTTCATGTCATGCATCCTTTATATAAACCTTTATTTAACTAGGAAAGTCACATTGAGGTTGAAACCTCCTTTACAAGTAAGACCTAGTCAAGACAGGGTTAGATAGCAGGATTAAACAAATAACAAACCACAGACAAAACCAACATCATCAATAAATACAACGAAGAATACACAAACATTTAGATACTTAATACTGTTCACAGAAAAGAAGAAATTAAGTGCAAGTGGAATTCTCAAAACATCTACACTTTATCTGTTACCTTAGAGCCTTTTTACACCTGGTCACTTCATGTGTTTTCTCTGATCGATGAGTCACTCGATCGTAAAAAGACTCTGTGTAAATGCCCTCCGAAATGTTTTCGAGACGCATTTCAGACAAGTGTAAATACATGCTCTGTGTAGGCAAAAATTTTTAGGGTCCGTTTTCTGTAATCCCATTTTTCCGACTTTAGTTAGTGTGTAATGTTCCTGTTAGAGCATAAATAATCCCTGCAAAATTCTAAAGCTCAAAGTTCAATGCCAAACGATATTTTCTTTAACAGTATTCGTTTTTCAAGGCCTACAGAGAACGGGCGGTTTAGACTAAACCACTCTACTTTCCGGATATATGACGTACATATTAGAGTTTTTAACTAACATACACCCACAGAAATACGCCAGTCGCCAGCTAAGCTAAGCTGCTGTTAAATTAAAACACATTAAGCCATTTTCAAAATCAGAACTCGTTACATATTTCTAAAGGATGGACTTCATTGGACAGTTTTACATGGACTGCAAGTGATGTGATTGGTCCACTAGAACTCCTCCTTTCAGGTAAAAAAAACTGCTGTCCCATTTTTTTATAGGCTTTCCATTTGCGACAGTGAAAACAAAGATGGGCCAAGTTGAGGAGTGATTAAACTGAAAAAGCAACAAAAGTAGCTGTTGTTTTCTTTCCATCACTGCTGGTGTTCTCAAAACATACATAACAAGCTGCTTCTTCTTCGTTTGTGGGTTTACTGGCCAAGCTGCTGCTTCTTTGCCCGTTTTATTGCTACTGTAGTTACACATGGTTACGCATGCATACTGCATACTAGCGGTCTGCATGTGTAATTGCACGTTGACACAGACACTACCCAGAAGTATATGAAAACCGACGGGTAGCCTAAGGTGTCAAGGCTACACCGTAGGACTTGCGCACAACTGAGCCCTTACTCCTCCCATATGTAAGCACGTCACTCCTAAAGGGCGATTTATAGACGTGCGTAGGTCCTACACCGTAGCTACGGCCTGACGCGCACCTCACAAAATTTCTAACACCGCGTCGGCTCTACGCGGACCGCAAGCTCTGTGATTGGTCCACCAGAACCCCTCCTGTCAGGTAAAAAAACTGCGTCATAGGTATTTCCGTTTGAGACAGTGAAAACAAAGATGAGCCAAGTTGAGGAGTGATTTAACTCAAACTGCAACATAAGTCGCTGTTTATTTACTTCCATCATTGCTGGTCTTCTCAAATTATACACAACAAGTTGCTATTTCTTCTTAGTTTGTGGGTTAACTTGCTTAGCTTCTTCTTCTGTGACGACTTCTGCTGCTAACACGCGTGATTACTGCCAACCAGCGGTTTCGCGTGTGTTTGCACGTCGACGCGGACGGCGACGCACAAGTATAAATGCAAACCGACGCGGAACCTACGCCGTCGCTGCTACGCCGTAGGACCTACGCACGACTATAAATCACCCTTAAGTTAGCCAGGACAGAGGCAAACAAACAAAGTGAAGACAGTTGGCAAAAAAGCTTTCTAGAACTAAAAAAAATTGTCCAATGACAAACTCGATTATATTAAAACAAAACCCCCCCCTTAAGACCTTATTTTAAGAAACGGGCAACACATAGCGACAAATTTGCTGATAGTGTGCATGCAGCAAAAGACTTTCACACAATACTGTACTGTACATCCATGGGTGTAGGCCAAAAACCTGTGGGTAATTCCAAAACATTTGACAAGGGAACAGACATATGCACTAAATAAATAAAAAAGTCAGTGTGTCCAATACCATTGGTCTTAAAAAGTCCACACACATACAGTGGCAAGAACAAATATGTGAACCTTTTGGAATTTCATGGTTTTCAGAATAAATTTGTCATAAAATGTGATCTGATCATCATCTAAGTCAGTGTTCTTCAACCCTGGTCCTCGAGGACCCCCTTTCAGAAAGTTTTAGATGTCTCCTTATTTAAAACACCTGAACCAACTCATCAGCCTCCTTCCAGAATATCTCCCTAACAAGCTAATGAGTTAAATCAGGTGTGTTAATTAAAGAGACATCTAAAACATTCTGGAAGGGGGTCCTCGAGGACCAGGGTTGAAGAACACTGATCTAAGTCAAGGGTATTGACAAACATAATCTAATTGTGTCTAATAGATTTAGTGTCTAAAATAATTACACAAAACACACTCATTGAACATTCAAAATGTCAGTGGAAAAAGTAAGTGAACCCTTAAGAATAAATAACTGGTTGACCCCCTTTGCAGCAATAACTCAACCAGGTATTTCCTGTAGCTGTGGATCAGACCTATACATCTTGAGGAGGAATTTTAGCCTATTCTTCCTGGCAGAAATGCTTTATCTCTGTCATATTCTTTGGACGTCTCATGTGTATGGCCCTCTTCAAGTCAATCCATAGCATCTCTATTGGGTTGAGGTCTGGGCTCTGACTTGGCCACTCCAAATTGCAGATTTTGTTTTTTTGAAGCCATTCTGTTGTGGACTTGCTCTGGTGTTTTCTACAGAGTTTCAGCTGACTTAAAGTCATTCTCACATTATCCTGAAGAATTGTCTGATATACTTGGGAATTCATCTTCCTCTCAATGATTGCAAGCTGGCTAGGCCCTTATGCAGCAAATCAGGTCCAAATCATGATGTTTCCTCCACCATACTTTACAGTTGGGATGATGTTTTCATGAAGGTTTTTCCAACCTTCTACCCGTGAAAGTGCACTGGAACGGCAGTCAAACCCGTTGAATTCCCACCCGTGAACTCGTACTAGATCGATGTACTCCCAGTTCAGAGTCATGAGTTGTGGTTTTGAAGTCGTGATTTGCGGGCTACGGGTTGCCTGGAATGCAACATTAGTTTCATTAGTGCACAAATCATTTTGCCAATACCGCTGTAGAGTGTCAATGTGCTCTTTTGCAAACTTCAGGCGTGCAGCAATCTTCTTTTAAGTAAGGAGTGGCTTCCTCTGTGGTGTCCTGCTGTGGATTCCCTGTTTGTTCAGTGTTTTACATATTGCAGACTCATGAACAGAGATGTTAGCAAGTTCCAATGATGCCATCAAATCTTGGGCTGTCATTCAGGGTTGTTTCTTTACCTCATTGATGAGTCTTCGTTGTGCTCTTGGGGTCATTTTGACTGGGCGCCCAGTTCTTGGTAGAGTAGCAACAGTCCCAAAGCGTCTCCATTTGTAGATTGTTTGCCTAACTGTAGACTGGTAACTTTTTAAAGTCTTTGAAATTACTTTGTAACCCTTTATGTAAAGCAACAATTTTTGATCGTAGCTCCCCTGAAAACACTTTTTGGCGAGGCATGGCTCACATAAGCGTGTTCTTCTTGTGCAGAGCTCCAAAAGTTTGAAGGGTTTTTATTAGTCAAAGCAGCACACCTTCAAACGTATTATCTTAACCAGACTCCAGTTCTGCTAAAACCTCCAACTCCAATTAGCAATTTTTAGGTCATTAACTCAAGGTTTCACATACTTTTTTCCACAAGCACTATGAGTTTTTTGGTTGTTCTCAATAGATATGAACAATATATGAAGAAGATATGAAAGATCTGATCTGATGATATTATTTTTTAGATACATGTTGTTTGTCAATACCCTTGACATAGATGAAGATCAGATCACATTTTATGACAAATTTATTCAGAAGACTATGAAATTTCAAAAGCTTCACATACTTTCTTGCTACTGTATAATGGTTCTGATGCCCATATGTACATCTGTGAAATAATCTGTACTTACAGTGCCAACAAGTGCTGAAAATAAAAAGTCTGGTTATGCAAGACTGGCAAAACTGAGATTTTACCTGTAATACATCATGGTGGGCTCCACTGCCAGGAGCAGGAAGGGCATTACAATATAGCAGATGGTAAACTGAGTAGCAGCCCAGGTCACAACATCGTAACAAAACTTGAGCTGGCGTGAAGACAAGAAATACTGCCGGAAGTTTCTGCGGATCTGGTTACATCAAATCAAAATGAAAAGTGAATGAGTTTTTCAGGTATGGCATTGAATTATTTGAATTTGGTGTATAACTTCCTCTTGCACATGTGATGTCAGGGGAAATGAAAAGTAATACTAAGAACGTGAGAGCATGAGTGATATGCATGCCTGTTGTAAAAATGTAGTGCAACCTGTTTAACTGCAAAAGTCACAGATGTGATAAATGATACCACAGGAACCAGCAGAGTGTGTTCGTATACTTAATCGACCTTCAAGGGCAAACCTGTCCTCAGAATTGAGCTAAATCAGACTAAACTTTCTTTAACTTAATGGCCTGGTTTCACAAACAAGGCTTAGCTTAATCCAGGACTAGGCCTTAGTTAAATCAAGACGTTTAAGCATCTTTTATAAACATGCCTTTGAAAAATATGTTACTGGTGGGTATCTTGAGACAAATCAATGACCCTGGTATCTTTTAAGATCTGTCTGTGCAAGTTACTTTTAGTTGAGACAGCTCAAACATGTGTTTTAGTCTGGGACCAGCCTTAAGCCTTGTCTGTGAAATCAGGGAAATATGTAAATAAAGTAAATTCGTAACTTAACTTTATCATTTGTGCTGGCAGGTACGATTTAAAGGGATATGTCAGTTGTTTTCTACAAATGTGCAGTACGTAAAGTAACCTGCAATTTGACATTTCAACTGAGATGGTGATATAGTTCAGACTGATGCTTTAACTCTTTCCCTGCCATTGACTAATTATTTCGTCAATTAAGAGCAAATGCTTCCCTGCCAAGTTTTTAATCCATATTTCCACTATTATCCAGTAGGTGGCGCTCCTACCCAACTTATAAAACACTGAAGCATCCACTGATCCAAAAACAGTAAAAACTCTGTGTATGTTTTGATCTTCGCTCTGAATCTGATCTCTAACAAAAGTCCTTTACAAAAATTCAATAATCTCAGCGTTTTGCTCAAAATTTGGTCTTTTTGAAGAAATCTACCTATATTTTTGAGAAGTGATTAAAAGTGAACAAATATTCAAAAAAGGATGAAATGTTTTGTTTGGATGAAAGCAGATGGTGTGTTCTTTCATTATATATATTGTATGTTTATATATTTAAAGAATAACATTTTTGGAAGGCATTAAACTTTTGTGAAAATCATTAAAAATTCTGGTGCTGACAACTAAAAAAAAAAACTCTGGCGGAGAAAGAGTTAATATGTAAAGCAAAAATGTGTCAGGTTAAGTGTAAGGCTTAAAGGGAATAGTCTACCCTTTTACCACATTAAACTATGTTATTACCTCAACCTAGACGAATTAATACATCCCTATCTTTTTCAATGCGTGCACTGTACAGCGCGTTGTGAATTTGTTAGCATTTAGCCTAGCCCCATTCATTCCTATGGTACCAAAAAAGAGTTTTATTTTGTGGCACCATACTTACTGGTATAACTCCTCATATAACAGTCTTTAAATAGGGAAAAAACGGAAGTGTTTGGTGGCTTCCCTGTTTGGTACCATAGGAATGAATGGGGCTAGGCTAAATGCTAACACATTCTCAATGCGCTGTACAGTGCACGCATTGAAAAAAGATAGATATGTATTAATTAGTCTAAGTTGAGGTAATAACATAGTTTAATATGGCAAAAGGGTAGACTATTCCTTTAAAAAAGCACAGTATTAAAACAATAGTTTTAAGTTAAAAGCCCCCACCAAGATTTAAAAGGAAATGTGTGTGTAAAACTTACAGAGCGAGCTGCGGAGAGGACGGGTATAGCCGAGATGAAAGTGAAGTAGTATCCTGGATAAACTCCGTGCCAGATGGCTGACAGCACAAATGTGAGGGGTGTACGGTAATATGGAGCTCGATCATAACACACCCTGGGGCGCAGCACAGGAAAACATTTGAAATACCACTGAGCAGACATACGGTAATATATATATATATATATATATATATATATATATATATATATATATATATATAAAGATAACAACATCTGTATGCAGTATGACGGGTGGACAGCACGACCAAATAGCAACAGATGGCTAACAAAAGATACCTCAACATAAAACTCACCTTTTCAGCCATAAAGCAGTCTGTATATTCCAGTTGTCAATGAATGATTTTAAACTTGTTGCTGTCTGTGGACAAACAAAACTGTTTTTTTAATTACAACATCAGAGATCTACAGTCCTTGTGTGACATTAGAAATTTACTTAAAAAAGAAGTTCTCTCAGAATTTACTCAACCTCATGCCATCCAGATGTAAGATTTCTCATTGGTTATATGTTTCATGACAAAACATGCAAGAGTGTCGCAGGGATGATGTTTTTTGAAGGCAAAACCCAGAAGCTAGCACAAATATTTTTGGGTTTTAATTGTATGACATAAAACCAATACGTGTTTTTAAGGAAAGTTGCTAACAAGTTGCTACATGGGACTACAGATGTTGTCGGGTCTTTAAACGTCATCACGCATGAAGATGTCAAAAACAATGCAACATGGGCACAATTTCCCTACAAACATTCATCCTCAAAGTATTTCCTTATCACAAAACATATTAAGGAATGTGTTTAAAGGAATAGTCTACCCTTTTGCCATATTAAACTATGTTATTACCTCAACTTAGACGAATTAATACATATCTATCTTTTTTCAATTTGTGCACTGTACAGCGCATTGTGAATGTGTTAACATTTAGCCTAGCCCCATTCATTCCTATGGTACCAAACAGGGAAGCCACCAAACACTTCCATGTTTTCCCTATTTAAAGACTGTTACATGAGGAGTTATACTAGTAAGTATGGTGCCACAAAATAAAACTTTTTTTTGGTACCATAGGAATGAATGGGGCTAGGCTAAATGCTAACACATTCATAACGCACTGTACAGTGCACGCATTGCAAAAAGATAGGGATGTATTAATTTGTCTAGGTTGAGGTAATAACATAGTTTAATATAGCAATAGGGTAGACTATTCCTTTAATAAAGTTTGAAAGAGCTGCCGGAAGCTTGGTGATGATATTGATGTCGAGAGATTGTGGTGTCGAGAGATCGTATTGTAGTAGCCTAAGGCTAGCTTTATATTTCTAGTTAACGCATTTAGACTTCAAAATTCATAAAGTTGTGTTCATCTGTGAAGATAATCTTGTTGGACATAACATTAGGGTGACCACCCTACATAACATGATCGTATCATGTTCGTAATCTTTTTTAAACACAGAGCTTATATTTTGCGCTAATCCAAAAGTCTATAGGAAAATGAATGTGTTTTTTGGTGGGGGAACCTGTGTCTAGCTAACTTTCGGGTTGGCCTAAAAAAATACGTCACCCTTGCGGCAATTCACTAGACATGCAAGAGCCAATGAGATTTGATGCCAGATTAGAATTTACCACACTGATCTGTAAGAGGAGGCTCCTCAGAGGAGCTCAAGTACAAAAGCAGCTAAAACACCAACTCCATCAAAAATGAGATAATTAAATGCTCAGTGCACGTATTATACGTTCATCAAATTCCTTTGCTTCAAATCCGCTTTATCCTGGCCTCAGGCCATTCAGAAATACTGCGTTGTTGGCAGAATCCACTAAACGCTGATTTTTAAGGAAAGTCTAAGTGCACCGAAGATGAACTGAAGGAATGAAAATGCGTGAAATTATGTTTTCAAGGTGACCTTTCAACTATTTGTGTTTACCTGAAGAAAGGAAGTCATATACATCTGGATGGCATGAGGGTGAGTAAATCAAAAGAGAATTTTTATATTTAGATGAACTATTACTTTCAAAAAGAAATGACAAAATTGCAATAGTGAACAGACCTCTATCTTCCAGATGTGAACGTTGGAGATGAGATCCCAGGACACTTCTCCGTTCTCATCCATACTGCTGATTCCATAACCAGCTGCATTATGAACAGCATCCGCTGCACATAAAACCAAGTGTATATTTAGTGATCCACACTTCCTCTTTCACAATTTTTAAATTCCATGAATTTTTCATGATCATTGAAACCCTGACAAAAAAACCTGACACATTTTAAGGGATTTGGCAACAATTTTATTCTTACTGACTTACAGTGCATTTCCAATATACATTTCTATCAGTATGTGACGTTCCCTGGGATTACAAACCCACAACCTTTCCATGTTGTAGCTTCAGAAACATGTATCTTATTAAAGTTTTGATCCCATTGCTTGTATTTCTGTTAGCTTGGACGACTAGAACTGTCAACTGGTAACGGCATGTCTAAGCATATTTACATGTAACACACATTCTCGTTTTCAGCCAATCATATTTTTGGTTCTGGTAATAATCCACTTCTCCCGCTTACCGAGGCTCCACGCAAAGTAGAACTTGGGTCTGGCCGCCTGGATGGAAATGAAGGCGTAGGCCAGTCTGGTAATGAATGACGCCTCGCTGATGAATTGTGCGTCGACGTTGTAAGTTATAGGGAATGCTTTGGTGATGATGAAGAACCATAACAGACAGCCAATGCATACCAGAAGCTTTTTAATCACAGCGTTCTGCAAAATAAACAGTAGTTGAAGAAAATAAACGCTTATATTTGAATTAAAAAAAAATGGGTGTACTGGCTCTTTAAATTCGATTGCCTTACTACACATAAAAGCCTAGATCATGCAGCTACTCCAATGAATTGTTTACTTTTAGTCCATTTGTGATGAAGTGCGCTGGGTGTCCTGCCCAGTCCTGTGTGAAAGTGTTTATTTCTAAAGGAATGGATGGATGAATCTGTCTTTGTGTCTCACCACAGGCGATGGCTCAGGCATTCTGTCCCAGCCGTTGTGCTGCGAGCTGCTGTCTTTAACTCTCCTGAGCCTGTGCTGAGCATGATGGCCCTTTATAAACTCTACGTAGTCCTTAAAGTTACTGCAGGGTCCCACCAGTATACTCAGGAAATTGATATTGTAGCTAAGGTACTCCAACAGTGATGGCTTATAGCTGTAAAGAGAGAAAACAGATTCGCAAAGCTGAATAAAGGTGCAAAGTAAAGCACTTGCTTATTGAATACTGAATGGAAACATTTAGTGATGGTTCAATGTCTACTGAAGAACATCGACTAGAGTATCTGTGGTTACCGTAAAAGGGAATAATTGACAACGGCCCTTTGAATAAAAAAAAATGCACCTCCGCTTCACGCCGTGTCACATTACGACCTTGGGTTTGCATAAATTTTGAATAATTTAACAGTCCGTCGTCAATTATTCCTTACATAATTCATTTAGACTCTGGTGTGAAAAATGTTTTGCTGCCCTAAATTTGTATCACTTTGTGAAAAACCCAACAATCAACCAATCATTACACAACAACGCGCTTAATACACATTAACTGCCTCAAACATATTAAGGTACCAGATTTGCCATGTGGAGAATTTGACCAGATTTAAATTTGTTTTATATTTCTAGGTGAAATATAAGAACGTCTAATATTCATACTTTACTGCCAGACGTCTCTGATCTTCTGTAAGTTTCTCCTGCTTTCGACACATCCCTAAAACATAATGAAAACCAACAAGTGTTACACAGCTTATTACAATAAACTAGTTCTTAAGTTGTGTAGTACGGCAACACATTTATGGTTTATTATATCGGTCAGACAAGAGGCATAATTTCTTACCATCATGCACCTGAAACGCCAATGAGGTGATTTTCTGTGTTATAATCATTAAAGGCCTAAAAATGACAAAATAAATAAAATAGATTATAAGACACATGGAGGTAATTTCACAACAAACTTTACATTTTAAAAAACAACATAAAAAGCCAAATGATGCATGCCATTTATGTAAATAAAATACATTTATGTTGGCACAATACAAGCTGTGTCCCATTTCGAAGGACCTCCGAAGGCTGCATTTTAAGATTTTAAGGTCAGTAAGGCCGTCTTAAAGGCTGCTTAAAATGCGACCTCGAAATGGCCTAGCGCCCTCGTATATTAAAGAATTACTATCAGAATACAATCCACCACGTAAACTGCGATCACAAAATTCTGGTCACTTAATTATCCCTAGAATATCAAAAGTGTCTAAAGGTGGTAGATCATTTTCCTACTTAGCCCCTAAGCTCTGGAATGATTTACCAAATAATGTTCGAGAATCAATTTAAATCTAAACTCAAGACATTCTTCTTTAACAAAGCATTCACATAAAATGTCCAGTAAATGTACTTATCCCGCAATAGTTATTTTGTCTAGAACCAAGCACTCACATACCTCATATGGGTAATATACTTATGCTGCAATAGGTAGCCTGTCTGGAACCGAGCGGGTTTTTAAACCACAATACTGTATGACACTTGCATTACATGCGAACGGCCCCTACGCTAATAGAATTCTGTTTTTATCTGCCTGTCTCGTCCTCGACCCCAGACCCAGTTCCTGTTGCTGTGAAGCCACTGATCTACTGGCTGTCCTTCAACGTGATGCCCAGCCGATGCGCGACCAACGGCTGAACCGGTTTAATCCGCTTACCCGCTTCCTATCCCTACCGTGTTTATATATATAAATATATATTTATTTCTCCCAAAAGGAGTTTTTCCCACTGGGTTTTCTCCTAAGGGGTTTTTTCATCCCTGGGAGAGTCAGACAACTTTGGCTTAACTTAGCAGCACTTTACTGTATGTGTTAAATTATTAATACGCTCGCTTGTACTGTTTATCCATAGCTGCTATATTCTACAGCTTATACTATCTATTGATTTTCTGTGTTCTCCCCTACATCTACTCATTTAAAGCTGCTTTGCAACAATTAACAATTGTGAAAAGCGCTATATAAATAAAATTGAATTGAAAAATTGAAAAAAAAATGCGTCCTTTTTTCCTGGGCTGGGAAGGATAGAATGAATAGATCCTTGGCTGTTTCTCAATATGCGTTCTTCAGCGATCTTGCGTCCTTGTGTTCTCGCTCTACGTCATCATTAACCGTCGAAGTTCAGTTCCAATTCTGCACGAGAACGCAAGTCCATTGCGTTCTTTGGGATTGAGAAACAGCCCTTGACAGCCTAGGCTATCCCGAGATTCATTCCGCACGTGTAACGGCTGAATAACAGCTGGATGTTTTAAAATAAACATTTATTAAAAGTGTGTATTTAGCAGAAAAAAATTCATCATTTTAGTATTATAAGTTATGTTTTGTATTAATATTATTCTGTGTATGTTGCGTATATTTCTAAGGTTGATTAATTAGATATACTGTTAGTGGGTGTGTACTCAAGCGTGTCCTCTGAAGGCTAAACTGTCTCATTTCAGTTCTCTTCATGGACTTCAAAGGCTGCAACCTTCAAAGACTGAGTGCGTCCTAAGAAGGTCGCAGCTTTCAAATTGGGACACAGCTATAGACATAGAATAAATATTTTTAAGCAGTGGCAGCCGGTGACTTCTTTTTTTCAAAGGTGCACAATGCGAAGTTCGTCCCAACATGTATGTAGCCCGTCATGTGTGCGGTTTGTAATTTCAAAATTTGTGTTCGGCGCGTCGAGTGAACCTATGTGCATCACGTGTCTTGTCAAAATAAGTGCCTGCTGCAGATGGTCTAAAGGGTTTATGATAAAAGAGACGCTCGGGTTTCCCAGATACTCTCATGCGTAATCAGAGTTTACTGTTAAGGGAGTGTCTGGCGTGTATTTTGTGAACGTGAGCGTCTCTTTTATCATAAACGGTTTTGACGCGTGTGCGGCAGGCACTTATTTTAACAAAAAACATGATGCACATGTTTCACATGACGCAACAAACAAATATTTTGAAAATACGAGCAACACACATGACACTCTGAACACATATTTTGAATTTGGGCCCCTCGGAGGAGCAGTCATGAGCCGCCACTGTTTTTAAGTATAGTTTGATTCAGTTAAAGGAATAGTCTACTCATTTTCAATATTAAAATATGTTATTACCTTAACTAAGAACTGTTGAATCATCCCTCTGTCATCTGGGTGTGTGCACGTAAGCGCTGGAGCGCGCTGCGACGCTACGATAGCATTTAGCTTAGCCCCATTCATTCAATGGTATCAAACAGAGATAAAGTTAGAAGTGACCAAACACATCAACGTTTTTCCTATTTAAGACGAGTAGTTATACGAGCAAGTTTGGTGGTACAAAATAAAACGTAGCGCTTTTCTAAGCGGATTTAAAAGAGGAACTATATTGTATGGCGTAATAGCACTTTTGGGAGTACTTCGACTCGCCTGAAAAGTCCGCTCCCCTTCTCACTCTCATAATGGGAGAGTGAGGGTGTTACTGCGCCGAGTCGAAGTACTCCCAAAAGTGCTATTACACCATACAATATAGTTTCTCTTTTAAATCCACTTAGAAAAGCGCTACGTTTTATTTTGTACCACCAAACTTGCTCGTATAACTACTCGTCTTAAATAGGAAAAACGTTGATGTGTTTGGTCACTTCTAACTTTATCTCTGTTTGATACCATTGAATGAATGGGGCTAAGCTAAATGCTATCGTAGCGTCGCAGCGCGCTCCAGCGCTTACGTGCACACACACAGATGACAGAGGGATGATTCAACAGTTCTTAGTTAAGGTAATAACATATTTTAATATTGAAAATGAGTAGACTATTCCTTTAAGGAAACCGCAAACATATGGACAAGTCACAGGCCTGAAAGAACAAAGCCTATTGTAAGTTAGTCCAACCTTATTATAAACCCAAGCAATACTTATTAAAAATAAGTATATGACAACAACTTTTAATGACAATTTTATTTATAAATCCATATTATTTTCGATATCATGTTTTTTTACTGTATTCACTATCCTTTATGTTCTGTAGCTGGATACAATTATGTAAGTTATCATTAAAGACAGCTCACTTTAAATCAACAGAAAAAATTAAGATTAAGCTTCCCCAAAAGTCCAATAGGAAATATTTATTTGTTTTCCCCATAGTAAATGAATGGGTAGCTATAGTAACCCGTTTTTGTTTTCCTCAAACTAGTTCACACCCCAGTATATAAAATGTTGTATTACATCATCCTTAAATGATATTTCCATTTTCCAGCATATTTTTAGGCTTTTCCAGAGGCAGGCAACTAGTCTTTTAAAAAGAGGTCACGTGTATTTCTATCATTAATATTGCCATCAAAAATGTGCGGATGAAAAACGTAGGTGTTTGCACATCTGTTGTTCACGAATCCCAAAGCTGTGTTTCAAACTCAAATTTCTATCAATGACACAAAGAGCAAACCCTGCAGTGGCATGACCCATTTTTAACCCCTCATACCACCGTGGGTTAATTTGCAATAAGCAAGCAGATAGTATGCTCTCTGTCATGCCTGCATACTGCTGACTTTGTGCGAGAGCGGTCACGTGACACTGACCGTATTGGCACAGGCCAGAATTAACAAGGCGAGTGGCACAGTAAAAGACTGTGCCAATGAAACATCACAGCTTTCCCTGCGTTGTCCCCTAGACATGATTCCCATCAGGAAATTACCATAATAATGCAACCTAAACATCTTTAAATATCGTTTTTTAAACAGCCAACCATAAATTAAGAAGATGATGCCACTTGAAGAAAACAACACAGTCAGCACTCGACGGCTGCACGTCGTGTCTGGAATGCAGGGAAAGGAAATAACCACGAGAAGAAGAACAAGAGGGTGCTGATGGAGGAAAGAAACGACAAATAAACAAGCAGAGCGGTCCTAATACGATTCAGCTGATTTGACTTGTGCCTCCGAATGGGATGAATGCCCGGTTAAGGGCCGACTGTAGGACAGCCTGTGCAGTTCAACTGTTATCTCTCATTCTTATTTATCCAAGGGTGTGTAAAAACCAAAGCAGATGAATGAACAAAACTTGCAGATAAGAAACTAAGCCAAACCCCGAGGAGTGGCCAGATCAACAGAAACCTAGGCGAGTATTTGTGAATATTTGTGTACGAGATAGTTATATAAAAAATTTATAAATGTGGTTAAATTACACCACAGTTTTAAAAAAAAGCTATTCCAATCTTAAAATGTACCGAAATAAATATTTTCTTGGAATAAAATCACCTATTGGCCCTTCAGCTGAACAAGATTCATCAAAACCTGCCTCCCACTATTCTTAAATCTCTTCAGTCAGTGGGCAAAAAGGAACCATTACGTAACCATTAAATGCCCCATAGCTTATTCCTACAGTTTTATTAGAGGTGACCAAAACAAAAATTCATCACATTTGACCGAAAATTCCTATGGAGTTCATTCATTTGCACATATAGGAAGGTTCATTTATTTGTACATATAGGAAGGATTATGAAGGAGAAGACAATGACAGCACACTGTTCATGTGAAGTCCTCACCCTGAAAAGTCTGTGGACAGTATACCATAGTTGAATATGAAGACTCTGCTCACTTGGCAAACTGTGAGGTATCCGACCGATAAAATCATTGTGTACCTGGAATAAGAGCATAAAGTATTTCAGCGTTCTGAGAGGTTGTGAAAGCATGAGGAATTTCTGGAATTTCTTGATTTCATATGATTGGTTAATGTCTAACAATATTTACGTCATTAGTACTGCACGCATGGTTATGATCAAAGGCACATTATTCATGGTCCTTGAGTACAGAATGATATAAATATAAAGGACATCTGATTATATTGAAATAAGTCCTGATGTAAAATAACATACAAATGCAGTCAGGTTTATCTTGTAATGTAAATGAGCAATTCCATGCAAATTGTCATGGGAAAAAATTAATTATGTATCAAAAGAAACCTGATATCTCAGATGTCAATCTATGGTGGTTTATATACTCATGCAAGGTCTCTATTAAAGGTCCATATTAAGGTTAAAGAACTACTCCACTTTCATAAAAAAATATACTGATAATTTACTCACCCCCATGTCATCCAAAATGTTGATGTCTTTTGTTATTCAGTCAAGAAGAAAAACATTCCAGGATTTTTCTCCATATGGTGGACTTCAACAGTTTACAGTTTCAATACCGTTTAAAATTGCAGTTTTAACGCAGCTTCAAAGGGCTCTAAACGATCCCAACCAAGGCATAAGGGTCTTATCTATCAAAACGACTGTCAAAAGAAATAAAAATTAGGTACTTTTAAACTACACCTTCTCATCTTGAACTAGCCGTGTGATGCGCCAGCGTGACCTTGCGTATTACGTAATCACATCGAAAGGTCATTCATGGCGTACGTGAAAATATCACTCCAGTGTTTACAAGCGTGGAGAAAGAGGACCATTCCCACATGTGGAATGATCCTAATTAATGTCTGTGTCAGTTTATTGTTTAAAATGGTCTGCAACTGTGCGTTTCACATATACGTAGAAAGTTCACATATCGTGTGAACTTTCGACATGATTACCTAATACGTAAGGTCGCGCTGGCAATTAAAAGTACTTTTTTGCCGAAAATGACAATCGTTTTACTAGGTTATACCCTTAAGGGCCATTCACATTATAACGATAACTATAAAAAATATAGATTTAAAAATCGTTTTATATTAAAGAGAATAGCGGTGTTCACACCACAACTATAACGATAAAGATACAATGAACGATATCTTTTGAATCACTTTCTGGACGGTTTTTTTCTCCACCTGATACGAATGGATTGATAAACGGTAAACCATTGACAACCAGTGTTGAGGAAAGTTACTTTTAAAAGTAATGAATTACAATATTAAGTTACTCCCCAAAAAAGTAACTAATTGCGTTACTTAGTTACTTTTCATGGAAAGTAAGGCTTACGTTACTTTTAAGTTACTTTTGCGTTACTTTTTCTTACTTGGCTGAGGCTTGATCTCTTTCAGGCCTTGCAGTTGTTTTTATGATCGCAAAAATGTCAAGCTCTGGCCTGCCATTTCCATTTCTGACTCAAACTGTTCTTACTAAGTGCGTAATTCTACGTTAATATGTTTAGTTCAATTCAGTACATTATTTTATTTTTAAATTGAATTAATTAAACTGAAAAGCAACTCACATGACTTTTTTAAAAGTAACTCAAATATTAATGTGTACATTTATAGAGTAATGCGTTACTTTACTCGTTACTTCAGAAAAGTAATATTATTACGTAATATGCGTTACTGGTAATGCCTTACCCCCAACACTGTTGACAACCAATCAAATCTATTTGAACTTCTTCCCTACTACATTGACTACGCCAAAAGGTAAGATATTAGATTACACAAACTATTAGATTCACTGTTTAGAGTTCCCCAAACGCAGCGTGTTAAGGACATCTGCTGTTTACCCGCTGTGTAAATTCAACAAGAACAGCCTTTTTACATATTCACTGACAGGTCAACAATTGCAAAAGTTTTTATCACAAGCATTATCCAATATTAGTTAATGCCATTAAAAGCTTTTGATTTGCGTGAGTGCCGCACGTGTGAGCGAATTAACATAGATTTTTCGTTATCGTCCGGTGATGTGGACGCTAATATAGTTATCGTTATAGTTATCGTTATAATGTGAACAGCCCTTTATGCCTCGGTTGGGATCGTTTAGAGCCCTTTGAAGCTGCATTTAACTGCAGTTTAAAGCTGCATTGAAACTGTAAACTGTTTGATCCTCTTAAGTCCACTATATGGAGAAAAATCCTGAAATGTTATCCTCCAAAAACTTCTTCTCGACTGATGAATGAAAGACATAAACATCTTGGATGACATGGGGGTGAGTAAATTATCGAGATTTTTAAATGAAAGTGGAATATTCCTTTAAATGCAGCTTTCAATGTTGTCAGGTCCATAACAGAGAAATGTCACATATATTACATTGTTTCTTCCTCATAAATGCACACACACAAATTAAAATAAATACACAAAAAATTTGGGTTACTCCCAACCCAGCGTAGGGTCAACAAGGCACAAATCCAGCCCATTGGGTTGTAATTTACAGTGGGGGAAATAAGTATTGAACGCGTAATTTATTTTCAGTATATATATATTTTCCAATAATGTTATTGACATGTAATTTTCACCAGACATCAGTGAAATCTAGAATTAAATCACAACATTAAAGTCCATGAATAAAGTTATGTGCAATAAAGTTGAATGACACAGAAAAAAGTATTGAACACTTTGAGTATTGAAATCTAGTCACAAAGGCAAGGAACCACCAGAAATCCACAAAGATTTAAAAAGTTTATATATTTTTTATATATCTGTGCAAATTATTATCAGCTGGATTAGTAATGTATGTATACCGGTCTTGAATTTCTTCCTTAAGGGGTCAGGTACAAAACAAAAGGCTACCGCCAAACCTGTTCAGATTCCACGAAAGATGAAAAAGCAGTAAAACAACACAAGGCAGGTCTTACAAGACTTCTTTCCTGTCTTGATACCATCACTTACTAAAAGATAATAAAGTCACCCACCCTTTCCTGTAAAGCTACTATGAACAAACCTGCTAACCCCCCCAAAATACAGCATTTAAAGTTCTGAATGGTTTTGGTGATGAGTAAGCACCTGTTGCACAATACAATAAGACATTACTTACCTGTGAACATTGTGGACACTGGCTTTGAGCATAACTCCATAGCAAGCCAACACCAGAACGAAGACGTGTGTGGCATACCTGTCACAGTAGAAACGTGAATGCATTATGAGGAGAAAGTTAACATAATAACCATTTTTGTTTTTGGGCCAAGGGATCATTTTAGTCTGAGTCAGCAACCGGACAGCTCCAGTCAATATCAACAGGCGGAGGAGTGGAACGACATTACACCTCATTCATTGAGCGTTTCGGAAGAATTCGGCTTCCCTGACAACTCAAATGATGTCACTTCCTCTGCATCAAGATCGTTCACTACTGTTTTAAAGGTCAACAGGTGAGGGTTGTGGGGTAGACTGTTACTAATCTAGTCTGAAAGTGAATTTTGTGAATATTTGTGCTAAATATTTATATAGCCATATCTATACACACATACTGTAAAAATGCTAAATTAAATATTTATACACAATCAAATTAAAAATTTCAGTAGAACATGTTTATCATTAATATTCTTGTACTTATCACTAAAGTATTCACACTTAGTAGCCTAAAAACATCCAAACCTACAGATATACCAAAGTTATGTCTACCTACTTTTATAAAGGCTCGTGGACAGGTGTGTCTTACCAGCCAAAGTTGAAGATGACGAATGAAGCTCCAAGAAGAGCTGCAACAGCATGTCTGACCTCAGGTGTGGTGAACTGAGGAGTGAGATACAAGCGAAACCAGACTGCAGCTGCCAGTCCAAACAGCTGACAGGTAATGAAATTCACCTGTACACGACCAACAGACAGGTTCACACGCTATCATATCTGTTAATATCTGAAACTGTGAGTTTTATATAACTAGAAACAAACAGTAAAGTAGTTAAATGTCACAACTGTCCATTTTTGGATCTGTCATGTTCTATACCCAAAAAACACTTGAACTTGTTACTTTTCCGAATAATATAATGATTTTAAGATAATGACCCAAACTTCCCAAAGGCATCATATTTTTTCTAGATGAGTGATGAAACCGATCACTTGCCTGATCGAGCGGAACTCCCACCAGGTCACTGATTGGATTTAAAAGCGAGGATCCTGTGGTTTTAAACTTGATGTCTGTGTTTTGGTCCATTCTGCATGATGTGTTTAGATCCTCGCAACTCAATCACGTCATGCTGGTATGCTGTATATCATGATCGTATCATCTCGAATGGGTTTTGCGTCGAAGACTTAAGACGAAACTAAGCGCAAACTTTCACTGTTGGATGGAGTTGAAGCTGAGTGTGAAGGCGGGGTGTGTGGATCTCTCAGCTGGGCGTGTTGACTGGAAATCCTAACCTCCCACAACGCAGATCTCAGACCAGTGTCACAAGTTGTCAAAGACAGTCTATTTTTTTTTTTTTTTACAAAAGAATGAAGCGCACCAGATCATTTAAAATTATTCTAAAAGGGACTTTTATGCAATATGCGTATTTATAAAATTTTAAAGACCAATTAGAGTCAAGTTAAGTAAAAATACCGGTTACACTAATGTGTGTTTTTCATGATTTTTTGTTTTAGTTTGAACGAGTTCAAAACCAGCAACTTAAAACCTTTTAAAGGTGATTGTGTATTTATCTATTTTCCTAAATTAGACGCATACATAACGGATTATTTAATTATTTGAAAAAAAATCTGTATGTTAAAAAATATGGTAAATGTGTAAAGATTTATATTTCGAAAAAATACAGTTCCGCACCTCTTAAATCTCAAATAGGCTTATTTAAAAGTTGGCACAATTTGTACCAGTTTGTTTGGATATAGCGCCACCTAATGTATATTGTTTGTGTTGTGCATTCAGACTCGTAACATAACTCGTGTCTTTCTTTTTGTCATTATTTATAAAGGTTCTGCAATTAACTTTTTATTTAAAAATAAATAAAAAAGGTCTTGTTTTGCCAGAAATAAAGTAATATTTTGCCCAAAAAAATAAGAATTCTGCTCATCCTTATGTTGTTCTAAATCTGCATGAATTTCTTTTTGCTTATGAACACAAAAGAAAATATTTTGATAAATGATGGTAAGCACACAGCTGATTAAAACCATGACTTCCATAGTATAAAAACAAATACGATGGAATTCAATGGGTACCATCAACGGTGTGCTTAACATCATTTATCAAAATACCTTCTTTTGTGTTTATCAGAAATTCATACAGATTTAGAATTACATTAGGATGAGAAAATGATGACAGAATTTTCATTTTTGGGTGAACTATCCCTTTAAATAATTGACTCACAATATCACAAGTAACTTGTGTTTTTTGTAATTAATTATAAAGGTTCTGCAATTCACTTTTTATTTAAAAATAAATAAAAAACATACAAACCAAGGATATTCGTATCAAGTACATAATTTGTGAATAGTTTACCATATAAAATATTGAACTAAGCTAAATAAAAGAAATTAAAACAAATTAACAAATGAACACTTTCACGTAACTTAATATGTTTTCGCATATTAAACAGTGGATATTTATTTATTTCTAATAAAAGTATCCAAAACGGCTTTCTTTCTGTACGCCTTCACGTTAGTTTCATTTTGACGTTTAAATACACGTGCTGCCGTTGACCAATAGCAACTTTGGATCTACGTTGGCGTCTTGTCATTGGTCAAACCAGTACAAAGAAATGGTTAAAAAAGGCGTGGTACATCGCGTACGCATCCAATCGTGCGTCCTATGCAAATCGTATTTAAAATTTCCCCGGGAAATCTGAGTTTCGCGGGAGGGCCCTTCGCGCTTAAACTGCATCCCCTCATTCATTGTCAGCTTCCTGGAGCCATTTTTCAGTTTGTCGGCGGAGCGCTTCTCGTCTTCCTCAAAATCCAAAGCATCTGCCCTCTACCCGCCACCAATATAAACTCATTCACGGCCAGATGGATAGCTGAGACTTTAATCTCACACTCGCCGTGCGTATTTGTGAAATAAACGCGGCGGATTAGCAGAAAAACGAACTTAAACTGCAAGAGGGACAAAGGACACCAGAGTCCACAACGATGAGAAGAGGCGTCCCATCAGCCCCGGAAAAAGTCATAATCGCAGGGGTTGGTGGCTCTTCGCTGGACAAAAACGCAGTTTTAACAGCACTGTCCGATCGCTTCACATCTAATCTGTCCACTGCCACATATATACAGATTATAACCCCGCCGCCATGCATTACACAGACCGCCAATGTCTGCCTGTCCGATCCACCGGCGGCCAGTTTATACAGCACGCCGAACGGAACGCATGGAACCGGACAGCGACCCGCGTTAGGACGACCACCGGTAATATCACGCACACCATCTGTAAACAAACAGCTTTAACTGCGAACAAATGCACAGAGAGACGTCGAGCTGCTTCCTTACTGTAGCTTAGCTTAAGCAGCTTGCTAATGTGCAACATAACTACAGCTCAGTTTGCGAGCACTTTAACACTTTGCTTGAGGGTCTTTTCTCTGCATAGGTCGCTCGTGGCCTTTTCGCGTGTTTGTAAACGCATTTAAAGTGGTTTGTTAATTCCGAAAAAGATTTAGCTTTGGTCATATTTGGGGATCACGCTTGCTTGCTTGCTTGCTTGCATACATGCATGGAGAAGGTCAGTGTGACTTCTGCAATAAGTTTGTGATAATATAAATGTGTAAACATTCCCACGATATTGTCGAATATTATGAATATGTTGTCGCGTAAAGGTGTTATGTCGAGGCCCTGTGCTAGTGTTTTGGGAGGGGGGAGGGTTGCAGAGTTTTTCCTGAGGTAGTTGAACGTAATCGCTTTATAATCTGCTTTCCCCTTCACCATTTCATTGAATACATTCAATTTTGCACACACACACGTGTAGCAAACGCTTATATTTAAGTGTGAATGTAAAGTAGTATGGAAATCGGCATAAAAATCACTTTAAAAGTGTAAAATGCAGAACGTGTTTACAACCCCACACCATGTTTTCACGAGCACTTATTTACGTCCAATAGTTTCAATGCCACTGAATTAGACTGAGGTATTTTTTTTTACAAAATGGTTTGCGGCTTATATATGGGTTGCAAATATAAAATATTTATTTCCTTCCTTATTTTGTTGTGCAAACTTGAGCACTCAGCAAATTTCATGTTAACAAAGAACAAATGTTGTGATGTTAAACAGCTGTTTTCTTCACTGTTTGCTTGGGCATTAACGTTTTGCCTGCATTATTATACAACCCCAAATAAATGAGGTGTTATAGCATTTCTCTGAAAGCAGCTGATAACACTACCACACATTAAACACTGATATGATTTCCCCTTTCATTGTGATTTAATGAGGATTGGCTTCATCCCAGCCTCTAATACCCATGTAGACTAATATAAATAGCATTTCCAGATCATTCTGGGCTATGTATAAACAAGATCTACAAATGAGTTCAAAATGATATTAAATATGCCGGTCTGTTTTGGGTTAAACCGGTTAAAGACAAAAATATAATTTGATGGTTAATAAAGGGGTTTTGAACCTTTTTCCTGTTTGCTCCATTGAAGGGGACACATTTTCCACCACAAAATGGCTGTTCAGACAGTCCTCCCACAACACACTGTCATCAAGATCAAGTAGATGGAATGTGGGCAGGCATGTGTATATGACTGGTATTTAAACCAGGAGAAATGACTTTTAAGGTTGTAACGGGCAAACCTTGTCAGATCTGTCAGCTTTAAACAAAAAGGCTTTGCATTACTATGCAGTTTTTACATGGGTAATCTGATCATGCATGGAGGAGAAATGCATGATCTGTAAAAACTTTGTAAAACCTCTTCTGAAGATGTTTGACTGTTGGTGACATTGTTGAAAGGGTTAAAAGGCAGTAAATGCACTTTAATGTGCTGTTTGTAGTGTATGGAAAGTTTGATCTTTGCATGTGGTAGTATCTATTTGCTTGTCTAAACTGCATCTGTGCTATACAGGAACAAATAAAGTGACTGCAGGGCTCAAAATTAAACTTTTTTTATTTGGTAGCACTGGTGCTCCCAACTTTAAAGAGTTAGGAGCACCAGCAAAGGCGGACTCATCCAAAAATTATGAAGCACCACAACTACAATGTACAAGTTAATAGATTTATTTTGGATAACTGCATTACCAGGATGCTACTACTAATAAATAGGCTATGTTTTTAAAAAACATACCATCAGCATTGTCGTGTTCCACCTTAACATGGAATACAAGGATGTTTGTCGGATGTCCCTCAAGCAGGATGCGCACATACATCATCAAACACTATTTGATAGACAAGTCGGTGTCTCCATCAATAACGAACACATTTATCAGGACAGTTTTTGTGTTTTTGGCACTTTCGCCATGTTTAAGCAAGGTCTCGCTCCTAAAATGTGTGGATTCCACCACCAACGCCGTTTTACCTGCAACCTCCGTTTCACAGGATTTACAATAAACACAGTAACATTGAGCCGTTTTCATAGCGGAGCCACTCGTAATCTTTAAGCCACTCTCTCCGAAAAGTTTCACGTTAAGCCTTATTTTCCGGTGGTGAAGTTGCATTTAAATCTGGACCATCGTTATGAATTAATACAGTAGTAACATTGGCTGTAGTCGGCTCGTTCGTTTTTCACATTTTCGCGCTTTGCGTAGCAACGTAGCACAGCAACAAGGAATGATTGACATTCATATTAGCCAATCTGCGCTCTTCATTAAACGCAATAACTTAATGGTGAAATTTGATTGGTTATGTAATGTTGGAGAGAATGCTGAACCTCGAACAGCGCACAGCATACACAATCTAAATCAAGTCACTCCACAACATAATAGGCAAAATATAGTCGCAAATGTTCCCAAATATATTTTAAGGTCGCACAAATTAAATTTCGGTCGTATTTGCGACCAAAACAGTCGCAATTTCGAACCCTTGACTGGATTGCTCATGACGTCACAACTGGGAAGCCACCGTGCCACCATGTTGGTATAACCAAAAAATCTATTAAATCGATGGCCTTTATCAGATTTTAATGATAAAACATCACTTTACTAGTCTCTGTTTTTATATCTGAAGTCTCCCTGTACATTATTACAACGCAAACGTCCTAAGCATGTACATATTATTTACTGAAAGTTGTACATTTTGTTTTTTAATCAGTTATTATACATTCATCTTTATTACAGTATCAGATCAGCAGACAGACCACAGCATATTTAGTAGGGGTGTGCATTGGCACTGCCCTCACAATTCGATTCAATTACGATTCACCAGGTAACGATTCAATTCGATTCTACGATGCATTGCGATGCATCAGAATTCTACTGTACACAAGGCAAATTTTTAATTAGTCAAGTTCAACTATTCTCAACAAAAACGGAAGCTTAGCAGCTTTAAGACAATGACAATTATATACCTGAGATGAGAATTTACACACAGCGTAAATCTTGTCTAGTTTCCATTAACTTCGTAGAATCCGAAATGTGCCCATATGTCCACGTTCCATGGAAAAGGGTGCGTTTTTATTTACCCGTCTATCACTGTCATCTCTCTCCGCCTCAGCCATCTTGATTGTTGTTGTTATGCCCCCGGAAACAACTTTATTGTCCACTTGAGGCCAGAAAATAAACAGTGACATAATCGATTATGGCACTTTGCTGCATCGATGCTGAATCGTGCATGCGCACATTGCAATTCATTGCCGATTCGATTATTGTTGACACCCCCAATATTTAATATTAATCACAAACGTGCTCTTTCTGAAATCTAAATAAATAATCATGCTGTACCGTATGTGCATGCAATAATTTGTTGGTTTTGTAATTTTTATCTTTACAAGTTACCTAAACTTATTCAGAGAAATAACCCTGACCGTGCAGCTTTATGTCAAAAAACTTTATTTTTACCAGTGTCGTTAACAGAATGCAGCAGACACACTCACCTTAACGTTTTTATAAATCCATTAACCTGCCTGATTTAAACATAAACATTGGAAATAACACCAGAATTAACAATTAATTCATGTACAAATATCCTAAATTAACCTTGTGTGACTGATACGCAGTAAAGTGGGTGAAATTAGATCATGATTTTGAATGTAAGTCAATGACACCATCTACCGGTTGGGTATACCAAGATGGCCGCTCGAACTCTGCGCTGACTTTACTTCATGCTGTTACGTTAAGCGTTCTTTGCGCAATCCAATCATTTATATAGATCAGTGGCTCGGATGCAAATCCCTCTAAGAGTGGTTTCAAATTAGGTTTGATTGTCTGGACTAAACCAGAGTTGCTCCCATTTCCACCGCTGGACTCTGTTAACTTTGTAATATTTTGGTTTGAACCATGTAGGGCTGCACGATAAATCGCACGTGATTGTCATGCGCATCTCATCAGTAATGCCGGTTCCTTGATTAGTATTAAATCGCCATCAGCTGCTTTTTTTATGCTTGCGTCTCCAAGCTGCAGCCATTTACTTGGCCAGGCAACATGAAAGAGATGATGCTATAGTGGACACAGTTGTTTGTGCCCTCATTGTTATTTAGTTGAACCTTTGGTTGTGTTCAAAAAATAAATGCAAAAATTTGTCTACTTGCGTCTTTCTGCTGCAGAAGTACTCAAATTGTACAAAAGAAAGCAAGTTGTCGACCGGTGATTGCGGAGGCGAGCAGAAAATGTACAGAAATTATGTGATATGTTTACTGCACATTACTCTCGCGCCCAGATATCCGCAAGTGCTTGTCATCAATGTAAATGATCACCATTTAATAGTGTTTCACTTCCGCGATTTTAGTTTCATATAAATGTTCATATAAGCAGTGAACCGTACCCCAGACCACTTTTTTCAGGTGGACACCCAAGTTCGGAAAACAGTGTTCACGTCATCCAAACAAACCGAACTTGATGTGAAATGGACTCGGGTGTGCACCAAAATTGCTTATGTAAAAACCCCTAAGTATGAGCATTTTTTTTATCAGGCTCTCATGTTTACATTCAGTACTCTACTTTAATGGCAGCAAAAGTGTGACTTGAGTCATTTCATTTGTATTTAACACATTGACTTTTTCTCTCCAAAACCTCCAAGCAAAAATTCCTTTTAAGCCCGGAATGTAGTTTGTTTTTTACATGTATGCAAATGTGTGCACGGTCGAACACATCCTTGGAAAGCCTAGTTTATTTGACTCCTATGTGTACAGAGTAGGGATGTAACGGTATCAACAATTCACGGTACGGTAGTATTTCGGTAGGATGCCCACGGTACGGTAATTATTGAAACATTTACAAGAAGGAAAAAACATATGAAGACTTGGAAAAACTGCCATAAGTGTACATTAAACAAGACTGAACATTACAATGTACAAAGTGTAGCGTAGCGTAGTGTTTACAATTTTCATAAAAAGGACAAAAATAATTAGACCATGTAATAAAATAAAAAATAAAGTTTCAGTTTAGTTTGTCAACTTTAAACAACTCCCAATCAGTCAGGTTTTAAGAATTGAGTCACTCCCTCAATTGACCTAGTTTTTATTATTATTATTAATGCTAATGCTTGATACTCCTATGAAAGCAACAGTTGTGATTGTAGAATCAAGAAAAGATTATGGGTTTTAAGCGGGTCAATTCCTGAAAACAAAAACATCCCAGTAAAAATGAAAATAGCAGCTTACTTATTGTAGCTGGACCTAGAGCTGAGGTCAGCTCACTCAATGCAGGGGCGCGTTTCCCAATCGGAAGTCTGCAGCCTCCATAGGTCGCTTTTGCAGGCTGCATACGTCATGAAGACCGTCTTATTTCAGAATATTAATATTTTTCAAGTTGACAATTATTCTTATTTAATCGTATATTGTTGTAACACACTAACATGACTTGTGAATGTAATACTCAGTTAACTTAAATACACCAGGCGTGTAATGACGGATGCAGCCTGCATATGCGACCTAAGGAGGCTGCTTTCTAATTGAGAAACGGCACATACTCTCCTCATTCACGGATTTACTCACACTTGTTTTTTGTATGTCCATCACATTTTGTCCTTTCAGAGTGGCACGCGTGGGATTATGGGAATTGTAGTTCCCGCGTCCCTCCACTCGCTGCACTTGGCCGGAAAAAAACTACACGTGTTGCCCGGAAGACCTAATATTTTACCGAATCACGTGACCACGGTTGTACCGAAATTTTTTATACCGCAATAACACGAAATTTATAATACCGTTACATCCCTAGTACAGAGATGTCCGATGCATGTGCGTTGCGACCAAAATACATAGCATCTTCTAGGTTACGTACTACATTCTCTTGTTCCTTCATGTGTGACCTGTTCATATAAAGTACGTGCAGTAACAAAAATCTGGCAGTGCGCGTATTCAGCGCACTTACTATTCTGATGACAAATTTATGTCACGCACACTGTAAATAGAAACTCGCATATGTGCAAAAATGAAGCTATATGTCTAGTTTTACTCTTATTTGTTCCTTCTAAATAACAATAAAAAGCTCATTCTGTCAATATAATGGTGTTTAATTGGTTCTGCTTGTATTTCTGAATAGCCTGAGGCTGGGATTAAGCGGCTTTGAAGCGAAATGTATCTGAACTTATAATACAAGACGAGAGCATTCGGTCAATGTCATCTTATTTTTGTAGGTGGCGTTTAATATTTCTTTTATAAGGCTTTTCTAACTGATGGACTTTCTTCTCACCAGGCAAAAAGACGGTTGGCACTGGATGACTCGGATCACCTTTACATGAGCGAAGGCGCTAAAACACCCAAGACACAAACAGGAACTCCACTTGGTGTTATTAAGGGAAATAAAAGTAAGAAAAAACCTTCTTTTGAAAGATTATTAATTAATCTGTCTATAATTATTATTATTATTATTATTTTAAAAACAGTGAATTGTTGTTGCCTGTTTGAAGTTTTACCAAGATTTCCCCCCAAACGTTTTGACTTGCAGCCCCGAAGTCTCCATCAGAGAAGACGCGGTACGATACCTCATTGGGTTTATTAACGAAGAAGTTCTTGCAGCTTTTGGCGCAGTCGTCTGACGGCGTGGTGGACCTGAACCAGGCCTCTGAGATCCTTAAAGTCCAGAAGAGACGCCTCTACGACATCACCAATGTTCTTGAGGGGGTTCATCTCATTAAAAAGAAATCTAAAAACAACATTCAATGGATGTATGTACCGTTTTTCTATGCTGGCTTCTCAATTTTGTGCAGAACATTGCTTTGATGTTTCGTTCAAACAGAATGATGTTTTTTAATACAGAGCTGCTTTTGTTGAAGCTTTGGCAGCATTGGGCATCAAGCTACAGCCACAGCACACAGGAAGTTGGGTTTTAGGTGGTTGTGTGCAATACAGTTTCCCTTTGCAGAGGTTTCTGACTGTGTCTCTGTAGTGTTAACAGCCTGAAACTAAATGCACATCACATTTTTTTCCTGTGCGTGTTGCTGCATTGGAGAAGGTGCGAGCACATTTCTCAAGTGTATTGCTTTTTATAACAGACATAATATCCAAACACTGCTCATTCTAAGAACTTGTTGTATTAATTCAATAGAAGTTAATATACAGTTATACATTAGCCAGACACTTCTATCCAAAGTGATTTATAGTGCATTCAAGCTGTATGTTTATATCAGTGTTTATTGGATGTAAAGCCGTTGATATGCTAATGCTCATCTAAAATGATTCAAATTTTAAGGAGATTGAACTCAAAATATTAATGACACATCTCCATAATAAAATGTTTAATGATGTATCCTTTCCACCTAAGACCACATACATCTGATTATGGGGCAGCTTCCTGGACAGAGTTTAAATTAATCCAGGACTGGGCCTTGAGCCTGGTTTACAGTGCAGGATTTTTGCCACCCTATAAGATCATTAATTTATCGCACTGTGGGACCATAAAGCGTTTAAACTTGGGTATGCCAAGAATGTATACTGTACAATGATGACACCTATTGCATGGTAGGCTGTGACGCGTTAGCACAATGTCATCAGCATGCACTACTGGCAAACAAATACTGGTCTGCGGGTTATAGCAGCAGACACGCTGTGCGTTGATCATGCTGAAATTGTTGGCTATCTTTGGTTGCAAAAATGCCATCTATGAAACACTTTCACTGAACATCATAGGACCACCAATAAAGAGCCATGATCACCGAAATCACCACGATTGTTTCACGATAGCAATCTATGAAACCTCTCGGACAGCCAAAAGTCATACAGTGTATCCCAGGCTTTGGTTATGTTGGCACATTTAAGTAGTTTTTACAAGCATACCTTTTACAAGCATACCATACCTTGTCAATACAAGGTGTTTTTAAATGAAGGCACCTCAAACATGCATTTTAGTAAGAGACTAAAAAGCCTTGTCCGTGAAACCACCCCAATATCAAGCAGAAAATCACTATTGATGCTATATGAGATATATTTTGGATAAAGTGCTTACCCTGTATATATACCCCCGTGACGAATTTCTCTTTAATAGGAAATATGATACAACAGGAAAGAAGCATGTCATTTCTTAGGGGTGCTTTCCCGGACAAATATTAGACTAGTCCTAGACTAAAATAAATGTAAGAGCTGTCCAAACTGAAAACAACTTGCACTGCCATCTTAAAATACATCAGTGCCCTTACTTTTGCCTTAAAATGCACACAAGTAATGTTTTTAGTAAGGCATGTTTGTTAAAACTAGCTATATTTTGAATTAAACTTAGGTCTTTAAGATGACATTAAACCTTATTTTCCTTTGTTTAACTCTGTCCCCTTGGTTGGACGAGGACAGACACTTTTAACCAATAGTATAACCGGATTTGTTTCACCCCTCTTGATCTAATCCAGTGGTTCCCAAATGGTTCCCGGTATTATGAAATGGTGCCAGGGGGGCCCAGTTTTGACATTTTATAATATATATTAATTTTATAAATGTGATCAAACCCTTGGCTTTCAACCAACAGCACTATATTGTATAATTTAACACGTTTTGTGAAGTTGTTTTATGTCATTGATTTTCTTTGGGGGCATCTTGCACAAAGGGGGGCACACGCTAAAAAGTTTGAGAGCCACAGAACTAATTAAACTAATGGAGAAAAGCAATTGCCACACTGCCTTCAACTGTTATAGTTTTAAAAAGGACAGATACATTATCTTAAATGTTATTTGACATAAGAAAACACTGAGCCAGGTATATATGATGTATCAAAGAACAATTCAGAATTAATTCCTTAATTTTTTTAAATTCTGATTTATTCCATATTTCTGTCTTGTCTTATTTCAGACGATGAAGTGACTGACACTTGTTTTTTTCTTTTCGTCAGGGGCTGCAGTCTGTCTGAAGTGGGTGGAGTTTTGTCTGAGAGAGAGACTCTGAGCAGTGAAATAACACAGCTTGTCGAGGAAGAGCGCAGACTCGATGAGTTGATCCAGAGCTGCACACAGGAAGTCAAGCGGATGACAGAGTCATCACATAGTCAAAAATATCCTTACTCCGAAACAAAGTCTGTAATTGTCTGTAATTGATCAGCTGTTTTCTGCCAAAGTGAATGATCTATGAAGCATACCTTTATCCTTCCTTAACCACCCTCACGTTTGCATACGTAACGTATCAAGACTTGCGTCAGGACCGTGGACTGAGAGATCAGACTGTAATCGTGGTCAAAGCGCCTTCAGAAACTAAACTTGAGGTGCCTGATCCCCAAGAGGTAAGGAGATAAAGACAATGTATAAAAGCATTTGCTCACACATACCGGTATGACTTTTTACAATGTCTGTAACACAAATATGGGGCGGTTTCCCGGACAGGGATTACACTAGTCCTAGACTAAAATAAATGTAAGAGCTGTCCAAACTGAAAACAAATTGCACTGACATATCTTTAAATACATCAGTGTCCTTTGTTTTGCCTCAAAATCCGAAGTAGTCATGTAGTAACCTTGAGAAAAAGCTGAAATTTAAATGGTTACTGTCAGTGTCTAGTCTGGTTGTTACATGATACACAATTTAGTGCATTACAATACAAAACAGGTTTTTGTAAAACTAAATTTTATTTTATTCTCCAACATAAAGTGTCCTATAAAATATCAAATTCATACTTATACTGTTATAAAAACACAAATGGGGATAATTGAGTTGATTAGAGTTCACCACCTTTGACATTTCTTTTTTTAAGGAGTTCACCCAAAAATGTACTCATTCTCATGTTGCTACAGACCTGTATAAATTTCTTTGTTTTGATGACCACAAAGGAAGATGTTTTGTGAAATGTTTGAATTCCAACCGTTCATGAGCACCATTTACTTCCATTGAATTCCTTCTGCCTACTATGGAAGTGAATGGGGCTCATGATCGGTTTGGTTGCAAACATTCCTCAAAATATCTTTCTTTTTTGTTCATGAGAATAGAGAAACTCATACAGGTTTGTAACAACATAAGGGTGAGTAAATAATGACAGAATTTTCATTTTTGGGTGAACTATCCCTTTAACATGCTGTCATATCATTTGTTTATTTGGCTCCCCCATGTGTCCAGTTTGGGTTTCACATCACTTCAAGACTGCAAAATACTGTACAATATAGGGATGCACCGATACCACTTTCTTGGATTACGAGTACGAGTACTTGCATTTCAGTACTTACCAATACCGAGTACTTAATAAAAAACTGATTTAAATTTACAGGTAACAGCTTTAGTCATATAATTTAACAAAAAAACAAAGGACTAGTTTTCCAGTTTGTTGTAAACTCTGCCTCTTTGGACAACACCAGGCATTTCTCAGACCATGGTATCGATTCCAGGTATCGGGGGACTTTTAACGAGTACGAGTACTTTAGAAAATGTGGTATCGAGGCCGATATCGGTATCGGTGCATCTCAAGTACAATACAATGCCTATATCGCAATGCTACACAAAATGTTTCAGGAATTTTCAAGAAGTTTGAACACTTTTACTCTTCACCTAAGAACATCAGCATTGTTTATCAAGCCACTCACAGATGATTGGGTGGTTTCCCAGACAGGACTTAAGCATAGTGCAAGACTAAAAATGTGTGGGCAGTCTTAACTGAAGACAAATTGCGCTGACATATTCACTAACATAGTTTTGTCTTAAGACGCGCACCTCTAATGATTTTTCTAAAGTATGGTTGTAAAAACAAATGTCATAATATATCCCAGTCCTGGCTTGATAATAGTAGGGCCTAGTCCTGGCTTAATTTAAACCCTGTCTGGAAAACCGCCCTAGTCACATAAAGAATGCTCTTCCCATTAATGACAATATAGACAAATATTATCAGGGTCATAAATATGCTTTGCCCACTAGACTGATAAACATGGATATTAGCCTACCTGGTTAGTTTCCAAAATCTACTTAAATTTTTGTCACTGGTTGTTAAAACTAGGTTTTTAGTTTGTTATAAGTAGTGTTCCTATAAATGTTTTCGTAATATAATAGGTCCTATCTGAGGTCTTTATAACTATCTGAGGGGTTAAAAATATGGCCCACAAAGGTGTCCAATCCAGCCCGCATGATGATTTATTATTAAAACATATTTTAAAAATCTTTTCAGGCAGGTGCATGTGACTAGTTTAAACATTCGACAGATGCAGAGAAAAGTGGCAGGAAGCACCTTACAAGTGTATTTGCTGTGTGTGTGTATATGTTTTATTGTAAACTACGAGTATGTTAATGTTTCTAAAGACTTTTGAAATTTCGTTTTCACAGTGCCTTGTGTTTTTCAAGTTTTCTTGATAATTATTTAGTAGTTTAAGTTAATATTAACACAATATTATCAGCACACTAAGATCTGAAGAACGTGTCCGGCCCTCACATGGAGACGTTATTTACCATCTGGCCCTCAACCTAAAATCAGTTTGACACCCTTGTAGTAAATGATAACAAATTGTTGCTTTATTTTGTGCAGGGTCTACAGGTGCACCTGACCAGCACAAAGGCTCCTATAGATGTCTTCCTGTGTCCAGATGAGAACACAGTTGAAAGCCCTGTGAAAAATGGCAACTGTGGTGTTAAGGGCAATTCCTCGCCTTTCATGAAAGTATTAGATGGTGAGTGAAATTTTTTACTTGTCCTTTTGGGTTCATTTAAACACAAGACTGGTAACGCAGGGACCAGAATCATTTTGCTTTCCTGGTACATTTTTATATTTTCTTGGAATTGATTCTTTTAATTCCAGAAACAGGAATCATAATCGATTAAAAAAAATTAACAAGCTAACACTTGTCTATAATATAAAATTCTATTAGAACTTTATCTTGAAATTGAATTAAGAATTTCTTGTTTAAAGATAAATGGTTAAACGAACTTATAAATGACTAAAAACTATTAGTTAACCATGCATTTTTATCTAGCAGTAGATTAACTAAATGAGTATTATTACTTAGTAATCACTTTACTATTAAATAATCTTTATTGCCAAAATTACCTGATAAGTGAATGAACGCTCTGACAGGTATAGGTTGTCTCCTTGTTAGACATAAGCTGCTTTTCCATTACCCTTCAAATTGCGCAATTTAAAATTGCTAATTGAAAATACAGCCAATGGAAACATGTCAATTTCACAAAAACTCCCATATATCGCAAAAAACTTTATACGCTCGCATGAGGTGGTTTTTCAGTCATTTTGGAAGAGGTGTATTTTGCAAAACTTCAATGGAAACCGTTTACATTTTCAGGTCAACTGATGTGGGTAAATGACATTATAATCGCTATACTAAAGATGACACAGTATGTACTTAACTCTTTCCCCGCCATTGACGAGATATCTCGTCAATTAAGAGAAAACGCTTCCCCCGCCAATGACGAGATTTTCCGTCTTTCCGCAATACCGCTATTATCCACCAGGTGGCGCCCTTCCGCAACTTTTTAAAACCGGAAGTATTGCACTATGGCAAGCTGCTGCATGTCCGTGTCTGTTTTAAAGATCGCTCTGAATGAGATCTCTATGAAAAGTCCGTCATAAAAATGGAATTATCTCTGCTTTTTGCTCAAAATATGGTGTTTTTGCAAAAACCTACCCATATTCAAAAGCTGATTGCAAAAGAACCACTAAAGGTAGGATGAAACGGTTTTTTTTGTTTGAAAGCAGAGGGTCTGTTCTTTCATTTGGTATATCGTATGATTATATATTTAAAGAAGAACATTTCTGGAAGGCATTAAACTTTGGTGAAAATCATAAAAAACGCTGGCGCTGGCTGGCAACTTTTTTTAAAAACGCTGGCGGTGAAAGAGTTAAACATCTCAGAAACACCTCATACGTGCCTGCTCCCAAGTATAAGAGGTTTTCCTTGCCAATAATGTTTGGATAACACTCCTACGCCTTTTTTATTTAGTTACATTTACAGTTACATTTTTAATAACTCATGAATGCAACCAAAATATATAACATGAACTTTTAATTAAACGTCTCAATTGGGACATTTACAACAACAAACTAAGAAAAAATACACTTTTTAAGAAAAATAAATAGTGAGGGGAAAATGTCACATTAAATCAAGCTTATGATGGTCTTTAGTGTTTCAGCTGGTGCTGGCAAAGGTTTTCTGCCAATCTGGGGTGCGTTTCCCAAACGCATCGTTAGCCAACGAACATCGTAAGTTCCATCGTTACTAACATTGTTCAATGATTTGGTGTTTCCCCAAACCATCGTTCAAGCGAACATTCCCAAACTGCATCGCTAACTTGTGTCATTGAAACGACAGGTCAAGAAGCATCGTTCCTTGTTATTATCATATGTAGACTTACGTTGATCATGCTTTTGAACAAAATAAGCAAAAAACATGTAGTACAGTCTATATCCATCATTCGAAATATATTACAAATTTATTTTACGTCTTTAAATTTGGAAACAGAATGAAAGCGCTGCATTTGAAAACTGGAGCTTTAAGACCCTGGGGAATCCCTGAGAGAAGTGACGTAAGAGGGAACTTGCGCGTGAATTAAATATCTTTAAAATATACAACAGATAACTAAATCACGATAACAAAATCAGTCTTCAGATGCAATGTATGTTTTTTACAGCAATAATCTGACATTAAATCGATTTGCACAGATTAATTAGTACTTCACCTCCCACGTGACATCATCAACTTTGTTGTTAAACCAACATGGTTCAAACGACGAATGTGCGACAAAGTTACTATGCTTTCGGGAAACAGTCGTGACAAGGTAGTTCGTTTCTCCAACGATGCATCGTACTATGGTCGTTCAGCAACGAATTACGTCGTTCTTTGGGAAACGCAACCCTGTTTGTCCAATCCATTTTCCAAATACTAGGGATGCTCCGATCGATCGACCGCAGATTGGTATCGGCTGATAATGGCATTAAATGACTCATTCAGTACTCAATTTTCTGTCATTTCTCTTCCTGTGTTTCACTCTTTCTCTCTATCTCTAGATGCTTCTTCCAGTCGTTCTGGTCCAGCTGTGACTGTTACCAGCCTGTCCCCCATCACGTCCCCATTCACCAGTCTTCTTCAGCAAACAGAAGATCAGATCCCCAGCAATGAAGGGCCCTTCATCAGTCTGGGCACCCCACCGTTCAGTGATGATTACCTGATGAGCCTGGAAGAGGAGGAGGGAATCACAGACCTCTTTGATGACCTGGACAGGCTTCCAAATATAGATGATCTCTTGTGCAATTAAGGATGTTCCTCAACCATCTGGACTCAGGTCTGACTCGATCAAACACCTGCTTCACTTGAGTGATCCCAAGTTGTCAGCAGCCTTGTGTTGGGTTCACACTGCCAGTGTTTTTTAATCACAGTAGATCACTGGTCTCCAAGCTGTTGGTTTCTTGTATGTGGTCTTACTCCTCCGTGGCATCCACCTGTTTGCAGATAGCGGGCTGCTATCTGCACTTTAATTGGTTGCCACATTGCTTTGCTGCTTGTATGCATCATCATTGCTGATGCCAAAATGACTTTTTGATTGTACGGATCGCTGGCAGTGTGAACAGATGGGCTTCCTAAACCAGGATTTCTCTCTTAACATCTTTACTTTTAGATCTGCCTCACAGAGCCAGAAATCAAAATTAAATCTTCGCCCCCAATCTTCACCGTTCTCTTTTTTACGAGCTTCATGGAAACGGATGTGTTGGTAATTTGCTCTGAATGTGGTAATGTTCTTAAGCGTTAACCAGGGTTAAGGTAAATGAAACTAAGCTGTAAACGTGCAGGCGATTTCCCAGGTAGACACTGACAACTGCTAAAGCTGAAATAATATCATCTTTTGCCTCAACCTATGTATTGAATTTAAGACATTCATTCACACCTATCGTAATTATTTCTGCTTTAAAAAGTGACACTTGGGTGACTCTCGCAAATAAATGTTTTACCACAAACCCAAAAGACACATTTTGCATATAAAAGGAAACTTATGATCAGGACCATGAAGGTTTGCTCTATTCTTTGAATTGTGGCATTTATAAAACTGCCAATTTAACATTCTTATTAATTTTAAGATGCATATATATGAATATATATAAACAATATTTAAACAAGCAAAAAAAATATATATATATATATATATTTTCTGCATAACAGTAATGAGATCGCAGTCTCATTCACAATGTGCTTTGAAGGTCATAGTGGTGGTCTTAAAAATTGGCGTAATTTTTTTTTTCAAATGTTTCTATTTACCTTATTAGGGTAAATATCAGGGTGTACATATCCTGAATATTTCTTATGTATTTGTGAGATTCACTCACTAAGGGTCACTGTTGGCTTATGTCATGCTGTCATGCAGTTCCTGTCATTGTATTCAGGTAGATCAGTGATAATTTGCATAGGTAACTTAAACGTTTGTCAGATTTTAGACTTATGACATCAGTACAGTGCATTAATGGGAAAATTAAATGTGTGTGTTTGAACTGAAGGAAGTAAAGTCCAGACTTTTATGGTTTGTGAGCTGTCAACACACCTCAAGAGAACCTGCAGACGTCTTTTAGTGGATTCTTTAATGCTACCTATACCATATTGTTATAATGAAACAGTAAAGTCTTATTTGTTGTTTCCCATCGCTTAACCTGCTTTTAAATGCAGGGCAGGTGCCCTTGCTCAAGAAACCATTTGTAAATTGTGTGGTATACTTAGTAAAATCAATATAATTTTTATAAGGCACTAGGTACTATGTTCTACCTCTAAACCTATGTTTATGATATATAATTTACAGAAATATGTCTTTTATTATAATTATTATATTATTCTTTATCATCCCCTGAACAAATTTATTCTATCCCACCTAGTTAGCCACATGAAACGGCTCTGTTTTTGGTTGGATGATCTTGCCTTTTGGTCTCAAACTGATTGTTGCTTCATAATGAAATTTAAATTTTCTTTTTTGTTTTCATGACATCATGCTACTGCATCTTAAAATAATGCTTGGATTTTTTTTAACAGTCATGCGGTTGAGTAGCTTTTCGTACTAGGTTTTGCATCAACCCTTATCCCACTGTAGGGCAATGTAACATACTTGCAGGTTTTGCATAATAATAATAATAAGTTGCTTAAATCGGTACACTGTAAAAAAAAGACTTAGGCTTTGTCCACACGAAGCCGGTGCATTCCCTATTCGATCATTTTTTTTCCTCGTTCTAAAAAAATAATCAGTAAACACGGCGTCGTCTCAAGAAATATCTGCGCGCACACGAAACCACTGAAACCAACTGAAAGCAGTGTAGTATATATGCCAGACCAGTTTGGGGCGCTGTAATTCTGCCACAGATATACACTATACACAGAGAAGAAAACTTTGAGCATGCGCATAACCTTGCGCGCTGTATATGAACCAAGAAGACGACGTGATGGCGAACGCAGATATACACTATACACAGAGAAGAAGACTTTGAGCATGCGCATAACCTTGCGCGCTGTATACGAACCAAGAAGACGACGTGATGGTGACGCTGCCGACACGTAATGTGATGACGTTTTCGCTTCACAAAATATACTGATTGGCTGTACACACGAAACCGCAAGGGTGTCGATTTCGGATTTATCCACTTTAGGACCCAGTTTAAAAAAAATAGCAGTTTCAGTCTCCCAAAACGCCGGATCCATGTGGACGAACCGCCAATACGATAAAAAATGTATACGTATACAGTGATACGCATCTCCGTGTGGACAGCCCCGTAGTTACCTGGCTGCTTTAAAATTTTGAGTTAATTCAACTTAAAAATATTAGTTGACAATTATTTTTTTTGTTAAATAATATAAGTTGAATTAACTCAAGATTTTAATGCAACCAGGTAACTTACTTTTTAAGTTGAACCAACTTTTTACCAGTGTATGAAGCCGGTTTCAAGCAGGATTCAAGGATGGTGGTGAGTGAATGAACATATATTGGGTATAAGAAGAGTTTGGTATGATTTGTAATGCAGATCATTGCATAAAGTGTCTGTTTATGACACTAAAACACATGCCAGTTTTGACGTTCATTTATAAACCTTTATCTTGATTTTTTTTTTGAAGCCCCATCAATGTCAAGGGTATTTTAGCTCTATTTCTTGCACAAACTCCAGAATTTATCATTGTAAATATCCACAAGTGATGGTGAAGCTCTTCCATATTTATTTAACAAAAGAATTTAACATGAATTTTACTTATTTAATTTACTAAAATTAAAACTATACTCATCAATGATATTTTGATACCACATGCAGTTTCTTTACGTGCTGTTCTGTTTGTTACTCTTTTCCCCTTTCAATCTTTTTGTTTCCGCATGTTTTGATCTCATTCTTGTTAATACTGATTCAGTTATAGGAATGGATGAGATGAATATCTGTATGTTTCACTTTGCTAAATATAATGAACACAATTCTGTTCACAATGTATTTTCTATTGTATACAAGCATGAATGTGACTATGGTGTGAAAACGTGTAAAATATTAGGTTTTTATTTCTATTGTGTGATATCGTTTGATTGAAGAATTAGCTTTGTATATGAAAGTTTGTTGACTGCTTTGAAATAAATTGTACATAAATATTTGAAAAAGAGGCTTCTAGTAGGAAACAATTGATGGTAATTTGTCTTTTATTAAGATGGCTTGTGAAGAACATTATCAAATTAAAGCAATATCATGACAATGCAGCTTTCTGTAGCGCTCATTAACTTAAAACAAACATGATTAAGTAATGCAGTTAACAACATGTTTAATGTCACCAATATTACAAGTATAATGACACTGAGGTTCATGTTGGCTACATATATAAGATCAGTAGTTTTTTTTGTCATGTTGATTAATTAATTCATAGTCCACAATAAACTCTTGACAAAGTATCAAATACAATCTTTCATTAAAGAGTAACAGTTTTTGTAATGAATTAAGTATTTTAAACATTGTTCACCAAACTATTTACAATGTACATAGCATACCACTGATAGCCTAGTGGTAGATATAAGTGCTGATTACTCTAAAGATTGAAGAATTCAGGGTTGGTGGGTACATAATAATGAATTCATCATTAAAAATATGTGCTTTCTTCTTTACCCTGATGTTCTTCTACACTATTTCCTTCCAGGATTTTGATGAGAGTTGACAGTGTACTATTTGGATCCAGTAGAGTGACCAGAGGGACATTAATAGCTTTATCAATGAAGAGATGATTTTGTAGAGTCATGGCTAACATTGAATCAATTCCTAATTCGACAAGATGAACATCATCATTCAGCTCATCTCTCTCAATGGCAATCATTTCACTGATCATTGACATCATATATTCACGTGGTGATGTGATTGGGTGCTCAGATTTGGATATGGTCATTTTGGCCTTCTTCACATCTTCCTCTATTAGTCTGGACAACCGTGCACTCAAAGACTTGTTTTGACCAAGGACGTTATTCCACTTGTTTATGAAGTTGAACTTACATATAACCTGTTGAGGTTTGTTGATCGCGAGGCTCTGTTCAAGACTTTCGAGAATTTCTGGGACTTCCATAAGCATGATTCCCTTTGCCTCTAGAAATCTTTTGAAATGATCTTTGTTCAACAGAAGGCCAAGATTCAAACCACCCCAATTGATTGACTGTCCTGGAAGTCCAATGTTTCTACGGTACTGGCAGAAAGAGTCTAGGAATGTATTAGCAGCTGCATAGTTTGTCTGAGATGCATTACCAATAAAGGCAGAGATGGAGGAGTAGCACACAAAGTAATCCAGATTGCAGTGTTTAGTAGCATGGTGAAGGTTAATCACTCCGTTCACTTTTGGTCTCATAACTTTCTCATAAAGAGATTTGTCAAGACTTTCAATGAGCCCATCATGGAGGACAACTGCACTGTGAAAGACTCCTTTGATTGGACTGGATGGAAAAAGTTTTCCAATCTGAACAACTGCCTGCTGAACTTGCTCTGATAGGGAAACATCACACTGTAGACACTTGATGACAGAACCGTAATGATCACTGACATTTTGTATTTCTTGCTGAAGCTGAGGGTTTGGTTTACTCCTAGAAAAAATTGCAATGTTTCCTCCTTTTTTAGCAATGAACTTCGCTGTCTCTAATCCCAGCCCTGTAAGGCCACCTGTGACAATATAGACAGATCCTTTCTGGAAAAGACTTTGTTTGGGCATCACTGGAATGTCTGACAGCTGGTTCTTAGCATCATTATTTAGTGTTATAATGGGCAGAATCTGGTGTGTGAAGTATGATTTAGATTCATTCACATACAGAAGATCAATGTCTTGAGATTTCACTCTTTGAAATGTTGTTGTGTCCAAAGCCAAGCACTTTCTGTCCAAATTCATAGATTTAAGCCAGTTGTAGACTCGTGGCATCTTTACCCGCAAAGAGCATTGCTGCATTATTTGGGACATGAAGAGATAATGAATGTGGACTTCATTTGAACCTCCAAAAGTTTTTGGATCTACTGGTAGATTTGGTTGGTTGTCACAAACAAGAACAACATCTTTGATGACAGCGACATTGTTAACTGTTTCAATTATCTCCTTATTATATGGTGGAATGAGGACGGCTCCCTCGACCTCACTGAAATCACGTACAAGCTGATCTGCCTGTGTGCATACTTTGACAGTCCAACCTGATCTGTGTGCAAGAGCTGTTAACACCTTTATCAGAGATGAGTCAGGAACAGTTGAGAAAATCCCCAGTTTTTTTTGTTTGGCTTTGGGTAAAATCTCGTGCAAGATCTTCCAGGCCAGTACCATAAAGGAGACACAAGGGTTGTCCTTCAGGAATGAAACTTTTTTTGTTTTGTAGCAAACAGCTCCTGGGAGAACAACTTTGGAGCTTGCAGCCACAGGATAACAACACACAATATTGTCACCAACCTTCAGTTTCCTGACATCTTTTCCCACAGCTGTGACAACCCCACTGAAATCTAAAGCTAAAAGCTTATGGTTTTGAGTCGTGTGCTCGTTCCAATACATTGTGTGGCCGTAAGTGAAGTCAGAGGTGCTGACTGGAAAATAGTCGGATGAATGCACACAAATTTTACTGAGCTGAACTTCAATGTTTTTTTCAGATATTGGTTCAATGGAATTATCAACTGGAGTAGCTGATATATTTGTCATTTCATATGGATCAGATGTTTGCAAGAAACTGGTTTCATTATTCGACATATGAATGCTTTGTTTAGGGATTTTAGTGTTGGGCAACGGAGTGTGGGTGATTTCAGGCTTCAGAATCTTACCGTCCTGCACCACCAGCTCTGGATATTTGGTACAAGGGTATGAACTGAGGACTTGAATCAATGCTCTGATGTCTTTAGAGGAGACAGAATCCATGTCAATCAACTGAAAGGAGAGTTCTGACAGTTCAGCTGCACATGCTCTTGTCATGCCCAACATTACAAACCCAGGACTGATGTGGTCCACCAGGCTCTCAGAGGACCTGTGGGTTATTACTCTGATAGTACCTGGGAAATTAACTGCTTTAAGATATGCAACGATCCTTCTGAAAATCTCACAACAGGCTACCATACTGTCCAAGATTATCTCTGATTTGGAAGAGGTTAGATCTGCATCACCCCAAATAAACAAAACTTCCTGAAACTCTTTCTTTACATTTGAAATGTTCAGTTTTGACAAAACAGGTTCAAGTCCACATTCCAGAAGAGTTTTGCTTTGTGAGGAACTTAAATATTTAGAAGCTGGGTGCAAGTACTGTTGCAAACCTTCAGAAATTCCTACTTCATCTGTAAAGACCAGAGCCTTGATTGATGTATCCAGTGTGCTCTCTTTAGAGATGGTGCTTAAGCTGTTGTGGTAGAAGTATTCTTCAACTACCCGACTATGACTACCTAGCATTCTGATCCGCACATGCCTGAGCTCAACCAAAACTTTACCCTGTTTGTTAGTTAAGCAGCCACAAATATCAAAACCATCTTCTTCCATGTGTACTGCTTTCAAATACACAAACATCTCCTCTTGCAGTGGTTCATAAACAGTCATGCTACCTATTTGTACAGGAAACTGGGGTCTTGGTGAGAGCCTTTGTATTACAGTTCCTATAGAAAGCTGCAGCATGTAATCCAAGATGACAGGATGAATGTAATAGTCATGTAGCTGGGGCAATAACTCTTTTGGAATCTTCAAAACAGACAAACACTCTCTAAATTCTTCCCCACAATAAACATCTGTCTCATTTCTGAAGACAGAGCCATATTCAAAACCAACATTACTAAGATACTTGTAGAACTCTTCGGTACTCATCATCGTTTTGCATCTTTTGAGGATAGTTTCCAGGGAAATGAAGTGCTCTTCAGGTACTCTGTTTGGTTTTACCTCTACTGTGCCAGATGCATAGATTGCAGAAGTAGACTGTATGTTGAAGTTGCATGTGATCTCTGTTAAATTGTTTGATGGATCTAGTTGTACTTTCATTTCTGGAGCATTCGGAGTGAATAAAAATGGGTTCTGGAATGTGATGCTGAGCTGCAGAGAACTGAGTGGGACCTTTGGTTTTGCAAATTCCATGAAAGCTGCTAGGCCCAACTCGGCATAAAACGCTCCTGGGAGGATGGCAACACCATTATGTTTGTGGTCTTGGAGAAAAGCTACTGAGTCAGATGATAAATCACAGCTAAACACAGAGCTGTTTGTACTGTGTTGTGTAATTACTGGGTGGTTGCTTGTAGGACCAGCCAACTGCAAATTTGGTGCAATTACTTTCTTTACATTATCAAACTGATACCGTGGGTAGGGAATTGGTTCGGTCTCAGAACCTTTGTAGAACATTTCCCAGTCCACGTTCACTCCATGCTCAAACAGTTTGGATATAGTAGCAAGGGCTGTCTCATCATCTTTTTCTGGCTGCACTGAAGGAAGCACAGTGATGTCATTTCCCAGACTCTCTGTGATGTACCTCTGCAAAGATCTTCTTGGGCCAATCTCAACAAAGATTACGTTCTTCTTGTTTTTAGCTGCTGACCTCAACGCTTGTTCAAATGCAACTGGCTCTCTGATATTTCTTGCCCAGTATTCACCAGTGGTAAAATCTGAGGAGCACGGACTTTCACCTGTCACTGTAGAAAACAATTCAGCCACCTGACTGTGTTCCTGTAACAAGCCTATATTCTCTTTCACTCTGGATACAATGGGATCCATCTTGTGACTATGATATGCGGCAGGTACATCCAGAATCCGGAGAAAAAGATCTTTTCCTCTTGCTGAGTTGCTTAAATTTCGATGCAATCTTTCAATATCATCTGCATCTCCTGAGAGAGTGCATGACTGTGGGCTGTTGTAAGCAGCCAGACAAACCTTTCCTGAATAAGATGGAAGGACTTTCAAGATTTCAGGTACAGCCATATTACTGACAGCCAGCATCTTTCCTCCTGTCACAGTGCTTTGCAATAAACTGCGATAGTAAATGATCTTAACTGCATCTTCAAGTGACAACAAACCAGAACAATGAGCTGCAGCGACCTCTCCAATGGAGTGTCCAAGAACAACATCAGGACTGACGCCCCAGTGCTTCAGAAGGCTGGCAAGAGCAACTTGAATAGCAAACAGGAGAGGCTGGACAACACTGGGGTCAGAGAAATCATCAGATTCACTTTCCAACTTCTCTACCAGGTTCAGATTTGTATAATTTTGCATTAGAGATTCAATCTTCATGATGACTTCCCTGAAAACCGACTCCTTGTTTAGAAGGTGTCTGCACATACCACGGTAAGTTACACCATTTCCACAAAACACAAAAACTAACTTGGAGTCTGTCTTTGATGGTTCAAGCTTTTTCTGTAGAGCAGCAGTAAGTGTCGCTTTCAGGTCTGTCAGAGATGATGTCTGAAATACTTTTCTGTATTTGTGTTTCAAGTGACTTCTTCTACAAGCAGATGTGTACAGTAAAGCTTGTAAATCCGATATTGTTCCATCACTAATCTGCTTTGTGGTGTCTTCAATTTCATTTTTTAAGGACTTTTCTGAGGCTGCAGAGAGTACAAAGAACTGATGTGTTTTACTGATCTGAGCTCTTGGTTTTTTTGACTGAACATACTGTCTGATAATTGCATGTGCATTTGTTCCACCGAACCCAAAATTATTGACTCCAGCAGTTCTCACTGCATTATGCCTACTGACCCATTTCTCTGTTGTGGTTGGGATTTTTAGATTAAAAGATTTGGTGTCTATGCTGGAATTTTCTTCTGAGTAAAACACTGATGGTACAAAGGTTTCATGCTTCATCATCAAAAGAATCTTTATGAGCCCGGCAACACCTGCTGCAGATTCTGTGTGTCCAATGTTGCTCTTAACAGAACCAATGAGGAGTGGTCCAGATTCATGAGGTCTTGCTTTGGCAATAACATTCGAAATACTACCTGCCTCTATTGGATCTCCAACTGGAGTCCCTGTCCCATGAGCCTCAACATACTGCACACTAGTCAGGTCAGTGTCTGTTGAGTAGATTTTTCTGAGCAGCTCCTCCTGCTGGACCATAGATGGTTTGGTGATTGGGCTAACAGTGTGGCCATCTTGATTTACTGCTGTTTTGCTAATGATGCCCCAAATATGATCATGGTCTTGGAGAGCCTGTCAAAATATAGACCACATATAGTGAACAATTAAAATAATTTTTGCCATAATAAAGTCAAAGACGGTCTTTTGCTTACTTTTCTTAAAGGCTTCAGCAGAACAACACCACAGCCTTCACCTCTGCCATATCCATCTGCTTTGCTACTGAAAGGTTTACTGGTGCCTTCAGGGGAGATCATCTTTGCCTTGGAGAGAGCCACAAAGATTGTGGGCTCCATTATACAAGTCACACCCCCACACACAGCCATTTCGCAGTCACCTGTTGAGATGAAGAGAGTCACAACCATGCAATCCAATAAAGTTAGAATATTGTTAATAATAACATCTTTGACAATCATCAATTGACTTAGCACTAAAGACATGTACAGTGGCGGCTGGTCAATAGGGGCGGCTGGGGACAAGCTTTACACTGTCCGATTAAAAACAGATAGAACCCTTTATAATCAGTGATGCTGTCTAAACTGATTACTATGTGCTCCAGTGTTCAGAGAGCACTTTACTTTGTTCTTTATAAAAATCGCATCCTAATGACGAACGTGTGCGTGGGCACAGATCGAGAAAAGTACAGTGCAAGTGCAACCCTGTGGGGGAGGAGGGACAATCAAGCTTGGGCATGGTTTAAGACAACCGTGCCAAATATGAGTGTGCCCTAAGAGTTTGTTTCCCCTATAAATGTTAGCACTGCAAGCAAATGTACTAAATATACTCAAAATGAATGAACGTATTTCTGACTTGAAATGTTACAGCTCACTATGTTCCGGTAATATGTATTTACAATGGCCCGTTGCAGACTAAACTTTTTAAAATAAGATTAAGATAAGTACATACATTATCAGTGACATAAGAATAAATATTCTGAACATCACTAGGTACATCATCTTCAAAGAAAAATCGAATAATTACAAAACTTTAATGCAGCACAAAACCGATCTGAGACTTCAACAACTATGAGAGAGCATGCAACACATAAGCATTAAAAGAGCATGTCACAAAATTTTATGTATTTATTTTATTTGACATTATAGGTGCAAAGTGCTATTTTTGTATCCTTTCTAGTGTGAATGAACATCTACTTCATTTAAAACCCATATAGAACAATATGGCATAATCTAATTGATGTTAAACGAGTGAAAATATAATCTTTTTTTGAGACTAATACCGTTTAGGACAGCTAGGGATATGGTATGTAAGGGATAATGTAGAGGCAGCCAGTAGTTATCGGGAAATAAGCCCCGACAGTGTGATCAGGACTCGACGCGAAGCGGAGGGTCTTGTATCACACTGAAGGGGCTTATTTCCCGATAACTACCGGCTGCCTCTACATTATCCCGCTTATTACACGGCTACTTGCCACATAAGAAAAAAAACTGGACATGAATATGAATTTGAAACATTTTATTGACATATTTGTTTTAAATTAACATTTTAATCCTTCCGCGAAACTTTGCACAGATGCAAAAATGATCGTAATACCTTTTTAAGATCCTCTGCTTCATACTTGTCTGTCTCCATTTTTTTCTCTTTTAGCCAGTCTTTGAGAAGTTTTAATGCCCATTCTGTATTTTTTTGTGTGTTGGCTTCGTAGCTGTCATGCTCTATTTTGTCAAGTTCAGTCTCAGTAAGCTGTCTGTGTCTTGTCGTTGTTCGTTCTTCTATCCACTGTTTAAATGTTTTGTTTTTTTCGTACATGTTAAAATTAATGTCACAATGTTGTGGTTGTCCATGTTTGTCACAAGATGGCGCCAAACAGTAATCTTTATTGGCGCGGAGCGATTTAAATCGTGCAAGTAGTACCGGCTATGCGTTATTACTTTGGAGCGGTTATTATTTGAAAAGAACGAACCTGCAAATGTCTCAACTGACCAATCAGAATCAAGCATTCCAGAGAGCCGTGTAATAAACGTTTATAAAATATATTAGAACTTCATCTGATTTAAGATCTGTCATAAAAGACCACATTAAAATACCATCCTAAAAATTAGAATTAATGTCCCACGAATTGTAAAAATTATTAAAGGTGACATAGAATGATTGAACCCGGTATTTATCCTTATTCTGTGATGTGTCATGTAGACAAAATGTTTTTGTTTTGGTTTGTAATGCCTTAGAAGCTTCCTAAAAACCTCTCTCAGATAGCTCTATTAGGGTGGGGGATTTTAAACAAGTGGTTTTGCACCTATTTGGCTCCCCCTACTGGCTTAACTTGCAATCTCATTACTGATTGGCTGACTTTGCTGCCACTCAAAAAATGTAGCCAATTATTTTAAAGTGGAGGGGCAGTGAGATGCCTGTGATGTCATAAGCATCAGTTTTTCAGATTGGGCCGTTTTCTGGCTGACATTTCTAAACGAGGAATTTCTATGAGACTGAGATGTTTAGCATGTATAGCACTTTTTGTATGTTTGTGAATGAGGGTAGACTACCATTATTCAACAAAGACTAGGAAAAAATTGTTTTTCGTTCTCTGTCCCCTTTAATACATTTTTTGAAGCTTACCTTGTTTTATGGCTTGACAAGCAAAGTGAAGGGCAACAAGTGCAGAGGAGCAGGCACAGTCAATGGAGAGTGAGGGACCAGTAAAGTTGAATATGTAGGAGATGCGGTTGGCAGCTATGCTCATAGCTGTGCCAGTACTGTAGGTGTGATCGATGCGTTTTGCGTTTTTCATTGAGGCCAACTCAAAGTCTTTGTTCATTAAACCTGAAAGAAGAAAGTTCATGTTCAACTAGATATTTTAGCTAGTGCTAAGGAATAATCCTAATATGAGTGAATTAAGTTTATTGACTATGTAATAATTATATATATTACCTAAAAACACTCCTGTTTTTGTTCCACTGGCCTTCTCCATTGGCATCCCAGCATCCTCTAGTGCTCTGTAGGTGCACTGCAGTAAAAGTTTGTGCTGAGGATCCATGTTTGTCGATTCGGCATCAGTGATGCCAAAGAACTTGTGGTCAAACTCATTGAAACTACACAAAAACAATAAAAAATATGTCAATGTATTGATTGATTTGAGAATTTAAATTTTAAATCCCATGGCTCAAACCAGGGATCTTCCCATGGTGCCACCCTTACCAAAACATTTTAAGCAGCATTATTATGCAATTTCAATTTGTTGTCAATGAATGAATGTATGTAGACCTTTTTTATTTATTATTTTTAATCTTATATTTTTCTTAAACATTTCTGAATTAAATTATTCTGACGTGTTCATGATATCATATTCTTACAGATTTTGTTTCTGGTTTCTTTATATTTGCAAAGCGTGTCCTTGGTCAATCAATATTACAGTTTATTGTTTCGCTATACTTTATCTAACTATTTTTCATTATTCAAACAAGCTACTCTCTGACTCTATTTATACTGTAGATTGACACAATTAGAGCATTTTTATGAAATGCATTTTTTAAGGGTTCTCCCTAAAATGAAAATTTGATGCTAATTTAGGGGAGAGGGCCATTTTCAGAAAAATGTAATTTTAATGTTTCAGGACAGAGATATATTTTTGCTGTGGTCAGTAACTCACAAGTGTGGTCTATCAATACCAGGTGGAATTTTAAACAAATGTAAAATGACTTCTGTATAATTTCACTTTGAACATAAGTAGCACATTGCGACAAAACAAGATAGATTATTGTGTTACACTTGTTGTTAGTAAATATACATGACCATGACCTCGTTAAGAGTAACAATTCACTACTCATGTTTAAAGTGAAATTATACAGAAGTCTTTTTACATTTTTTCAACCTGGTATTGATAGACCACACTTGTGAGACCACAGCAAAAATATATCTCTGTCTAAAACATAATTTTTTAAAATTAAGTTTTTCTGAAAAATTGTACTTTCGCCCCTGCTCTCCCCTAGTGTTTTAGGGTGTGATATTAATGGACTTTCTGCTTTTAACAGCCTGACATTTTTATGCATTGTTTTAATTTTAATGTTTTTCTTTTTCTTAATTCATTCATTTAAAAACAAATGCAAGAACAGCATTTAACATGAATGAAAAAAAAAACTTATAATGTCTACTACCTATCAACACAAAATCATTTACAGTTCCAATTCATTTAAGCTGTCTTATGCAGCCGTCTCTTTTTTCTAAGACATCAAAACACAAAATACATCAATAAAGTTTATCTGCTACTCCACAGTATTGTATCTATGCAACAGTGACTATTTTAAATACTTGTTAAACACATAAATGGACTTAGAAGCTTTAATTCTACAATCAAGACAAACTAACTCCTTTGATTGTGACACATTTTTCCTTTAAAGCCGATTGGAAACTAGGTTTTATAAAAACTACTATTCATATCTACTATATTTTGTCCTCTTGGCGAATCTGTTTTGCTAATTTTTTGGTAAACTTTCCAAATGGGCTTTATACATGGTATTTAGAAGGTTATTCTCTAAATTTTAATGTTTTTTTAGTTGCATGAATAAAGAATTAGTTGGATCTCTATATCCACTTCCACTAGTAACTCTAATCACTCTTTTTTGTAAAACTAAAATTGGATTAGTATATATTCTACAGGCACTTCCCCACACTTCAATGCAATAAGTCAGATATGGCACAATCAATGAGTTATATAACAAAAACAATGCATTCTTATTCAGAGAATCTTTAACTTTATACAACACTGCTATTATGTGATTTCCATGTCAATTGTTCATGATATTTCGACATATTTCCTTTTACTACAAAATATCATAAATTTAGTTTTACTGATATTTAGGGACAATCCATTGACATTGAACCACTTCATAATCTTCTGAAATTCATTCTCTACAATTTGTAGGACATCTTTTATATTTTCCCTGAATAAAACAAAGTGGTATCATTCGCAAATAGTATGCACCTAAGTGACTATGACACAGACACAATGTAATTTACATATAGTAGAAAAAGTATAGGTCCTAGGACCGATCCTTGAGGTACCCCGCAAGTTATATTACAATTTTTAGATATGAAGAAATTATTTAATTTATTTCACTTGTAGGTCTCATCCTTTTAACCTTTTATCGTCTCACAAGATCTGACCTTATGGTAAGGCATGTTTTCATTTTTAGGTGAACTAACCCTTTAACAAAATCAACACCTTTTAGTCAACAGTTGGCTATTAGCTTTTCACCAGTTAGCCTAATAAATTCCACACTTGCTCTTGCATTTAACCTGATAATGCAATAATGACGTGGTTGTAACACCCTATTTTTGATTTTTGATATTATAAGGAAAAACAATTCTTACCCATCGATGAGTGCTGCTTTCTCTGTATACGTCTTTCCTGCTTTACTGTGATCTGAATCGTACCATTGAGAGAGGTCAAATCTTTCATTTGGTATTTGTACGGCACAATTCTTTCCATGAAGAAGGACCTGCCAGAAGTTTTCAAGTCCTTCACCTGAAAGATTTTGAATGTTCCAAATGTCAGTTATACAACGTATACAAAGTTTAAAGCTAATTTTGATTAATACGATTAAGTCCATGATTGTAATAACATGTAAGCTGTTATAAATGTACCTCCAGGGAAATGGCATCCAATGCCAACAACAGCAATATCTGCATCATCATCCATCATGTTTCAGGAAGGTTTATGTGCTCTTTAACACATGAAGATTAGATGAGATACATGTGCTTATGAATAACCTAAAAAAGAAACACAATGGATATAAAATAAGCAAACAGTATAATAATAATAATAATAATAATACTAATAATAATAATAATAATGACCACAGAATGTCTGACCAGTTAAATAAATATTTTAAGTTACCTAGATAGTCATTTTGTCTGTTGCAGACAGAGCTTTGACAGAGTCGTGTCTTATCCTGTATTTATAAAGCTTTATACATCCAGTATTGATTGACCTTTATACTGTAAGCAGTCTGCTTATCTGATCTTTGTACTTTTTCTCATCATCACATCCACATCAGCATCCCCCATCTCAAATCATCCCCATATCATTTAAGCATATTTTGCTCTGTTTTGGCTCTTAAGATAAGCAGTACTTTGAGAGAATTGTTTAATATATATATATATATATATATATATATATATATATATACATATACATATATATATATATACATATACATATATATATATATATATATATATATATATATATATATATATATATATATATATATATATATATACATATACATATATATATATATATATATATATATATATATATATATATATATATATATATATATATATATATATACATACATATATATATATATATATACATACATATATATATATATACATACATATATACACATATACATATATACATATATATACATATACAAAAATTGCTCTGGTGCCGATTTTTAAGTAATTTAAAAGGTTATATATATATATATATATATATATATATATATAACCTTTTAAATTACTTAAAAATCGGCACCAGAGCAATTTCTGTGGTAACCATGGTATAATGTATAAAAATATCAAAGATGTCCTTGATATCTTTAATATTGTCTGAGTAAGTCCATGTAAAAATTGAGATCATTGTGAAACTTATGCTTATCTCATAGTTTATTAGTCTCTAGGCTGGATTTTGCACGAAGCGACACATATCACACCAGAATTGCCATAAAAGAAGGTAAATCACTTACTTAAATCACTTAAAAAACGTTCAAAACACTTCGATAAATTGTATAAAATGAGAAGATGGATTATTTCATTAGATGAAACTTTCTAAGCAATAGGAATGTTAATAACTGAGATAAAAATAGCTTGCACACACATGATACTTTACAGATGTCAGTTTCATGGGTTAATTTATTTTATTATATGATGTTACGGTAAAAGCAGATTCCTTATTGCCATGTAAAATGTGCTGTAAAATTAGTTACAGAACATCCCTCATAAACAACAAGGGGCATTTTCGTATCCCTTCTGTAAATCATACATTGGGAAGGTTGGTCTGGAGCACTCTTAGCTATATCTTATCCCTCTTAGCTCCACCAGGGGGCACCACGGTGATAAACGCTTGTGTACAGTGAATATAATTAAATATATGTAAAAATAAAAGTTGCAATACACTCCATTTTTAATAAGGCAAATCTTTATTTTATTTAAATAATTAAACACTCACATCATTACACTGTTGGTTGTTCGCTTTGTAATTACATTTAAGTTTACTTTTAGGCAATATCCAAAGCCTTGTTTATCCAAAGCGACTTACACAGATAAACAAAGAAAGAGGAGATCAGCTGCAAACTATAAGAAGTTTGTGTTGTGCATCAATTGTGTTCAATTTTGCAAAGTGTTTTATTTTAAGAATTAAACATTCACATCAAATTCTGCATCTTTTAAAAATGGTTGGTCCGACTTTGTCGAGACAAACTTGTCGGCGCTACCCCCTTAGCACCAAAATTCAGCTTCTAGTGCTCTCTGTTTATATGCACTGGGGAGTTTTCTGGAGATGGTTGGGGATGGATATGGTGTGAGTTAAACATCAGTGTGGCGGTGCATTCACTTGGTCACAAACATCCTGCTCCAACACGCCACAGATATATCCCATATATGCCATCCGCCAGGCATGGAGTAATGGAAGTCCATCAAAGTTTTCATGCCATTGCTGGTGTCCCGCAAATAAAAGGCTTTGTTGACGAGACACTTGTCCCTACCAATCCATCAGCGCTCGACCAGGCCTTCATTTGTCGTAAGGGATATGCGGCTATCAATGTCCAAGTGGTGGTGGACCACAAGGGGATGTTTTCAGATGTTGTTGCAAAGTGGCCTGGTAATACACACGACAGCTTTGTATGGGCCAATTCAGCACTGGGTCAAGAGGCTGAAAAGGTGTGTTTGGGCAAAGCTTTTTTAGGAGACAGTGGCTACCCTCTTAGAACTTATCTTCTAAACCCAGTCAACAACCCCACCACGCAGGCCGAGCACATGACATTGCACACATCGGTACCCGCAACTTGGTGAAGCGCTCTATTTGCCTTTGGAAGATGCGTTTTCGGTGCCTACATAAATCTGGAGGATTCGGTCTGAATCCAAAAAGATGTCGTGCAGTAGCAGTAGTTACAGCCATGCTACACAACATTGCCGTCACTGTAGGAATATTTATTTAATAAATTCCATGTCGAGCAATCAAGATCCACCAGTTCAGCACCACCACCACGGACAACACCTGGTAATGTGGTACGTAGGAAAGTATACCTTCGATAACTTTCTAAGGTATGGTTCAGGGAACACGCCTAGAAAAGGTATACCTGTAGTTAAGGTTTAGCTCAAGCGCGCTAAGAGAAAACGTTATCGGGAAATGCGGCCCAGTTTGTTAGAGGTGTGTAAGAATATTAATGTTATTTAATTTTAAAGTTTTTTGATGTTTTGGGGACTTTTTTTATTTAGACAGAATAGTGGAGAGTACACAGGAAAGTACTGGGTAGAGATGGGGAGCATTTCCAAAGAAGTTACACTGTAAAAAAATTACTTTAGTTCTGCAGCAGTTTGCCAGTAACTTACTATAGATTTATATATCTAAATTATTTATTTAAATAATTTGCAATAGTTTGTTCAATGAAAAATGAATATTAAACATTAACAAGTCTTTGTCTTTACAGAATAAAATTATTAATAACAGCCTTTATTTCCTTCTGTGAACCAGAAATCCTTTTTAACCTTTTTTTCTGATTTTGGTTTCCAGAAATACTTTGCATAATTCTGTACTTTGTATAATTTTTCCCCCTGTAAAGATGTCTTGTTAATGTTTAACTGTAACCAGTAAGTAACATACATTTGAATTTACAGTAAGTTACTGGCAAACATTCTACATAATTTATTACCGATGTATTTTATGATATGTGTAGTTTAGGATATTTTCCTTATTGAGGTTGTAGAAACAATATAATCAGTTAACATTATGATGATTTACAGAAATCATTGTGTAGTGATATACGATAACAACTTTGACATTTGGAATTTAAACCTGAATTGATTGAAGTTAAGGAAGTGGCCTTAAAACATAAGATAAAAGATTTGTGTGGTAAAAATTCTTTGTTCAGCATCATTACTGTCAATCATGCAAACGGTTCTTTCTGTTTATATAATTTACTAACAGTCTTTAATTATTACTTTTTTAAAATAAATGTCCATAGATAACTTCTTCAATACAGTATCTTAAAACCATGTCTTCTAAGTTATTTGCTCTTTAGCCATCCAAATTTAAACATACAATAATTATTAAAATATGGTATGAAACAAGGAAATAAAAAAAGAAATAAAGGGCAGAACAGTGTTTATATATCCATCCTGGTCTCACTGTTAATACATAGTAATAATACGTAACTTTTGAAAACACAAAACATACTTTACAATGTTGACGTATTTGAAAAATTTAATTGTAGCATTATTAACTTTTTACACCTACAAAACGTAAAACATTTACAAATCTTTAATATCATAAAGATTGCTGTATAATTTTTCTTACACCATTTTATCGATAATGTTACCACTGTAAACCTACCCCAAACCTTTCCCTAAACCCAAACCCTTTTATACAAAATTAAAAAAATACATTATGTATTCTTTTTTTATTCTGCAATATAATGGACAGAAATATGTAGGAAATTTAAAAGCATTTAAAATATATTTTAAGCCACTAAATAATAAACCTACCCAAAACAGTTTATTAAGATCATGTATATTAGAAATAAACAGAGGTGTAAAAAGTTCTCAAAAATGTTACTCAAGTGAAAGTACAAGTACTGAGTGTAAATTTTACTCAATTAAAAGTAAAAGTATCTGGCCAGAATTATACTTGAGTAAAAGTAAAAAAGTACCACATTAAAATTGTACTTGAGTATTAAAAAAGTAAAAGTAACAGGAAGAATTAAAACTAGATATTCTTGTTTAAACTTTTAATCTCTAAAAACATGAAGTGAATGAACCACATACAAGGTTTCATCCTTTGCAACTGTTTGTATTTAATTGTATTGCATTATCAAACTATAAGACTACTACTGTACCTAATTTCCAACATGATCTCACAAAGTTCTGTGGTATGTCATTGTCACAGATCTACGCATTTTTCTGTGTCTGTACCACAGACTTTCTTTTCCATGTCAGTTTCCTATTTTTAAACCATTTTTGCATGGGTTTGGGGTTAGATTTGGGGTTTGGGTTAGGATGTCACTTTAACTATTGGTTTATACTATTTTTTTTCCCAGACCTTTAAAGTCGAAATGAAATTGAAATGAAAAACTATATATGTATTTTTAATAGTGTGGTATTATTAACAAATGACTTATCTGTGAGCTTCATTATTTTTTTAAAATTCGTGTGTGCTCATAATCTTTAATAAAAAATGCAAATCTCCTCCCCTCCTCAAAACGATCTCTCTTCACTTCCGGTCAAAAGTATGGCAGGTGGGCGGGGTCCGGGAGAAGATCGCAGTGATTAGCAATTAGCAACACGACCCAACTTCAAACGATCCAATCAGATCTCGATGGACAAATTCAAATCCAGCCCTGCCTTATTTCATCTCAAAAGCCGTTTCATTCGGATATACGTCACCACGGGGAAAATAAGGCAATCGCTACTTCCGTTTCATGGCGACTTTAAACAATTGTTGCCTGACGTTAGGGTTAGGAGTTGGGTTTGGATGTCATTTTATGTTACAGAAAGTCGTTCTAACCCTAAACCCACGCGAAAATTGTAAGAAAATAGGAAAAACAATTGAGTAACCAATACGAGAAACTGACACAGAAAAGAAAGTCAGTGGTACAGACACAGAAAAATGCGAAGATCCGTGACAATGACAATGAATTTCAGTATGCAACATGCTACTCAAAATGGTAAAACCTCGAATTTAACTGAAATTTCAAGCTCCATCAAGCCTCTCACAGGCAGCCGATGCAGGAAGAGGTATATTAGACCTTGTTCACACTGTCAGTCCAAATCCGATTTTGGTGCATATCCGATAGGAATCCAATCACATTAAGAACATGTGAACGGCTAAAAACCACATGAAATCTGTTTTTTTTTCTAATCCGTTTCAGGCTACATCCAGAGGTGGTTTGAAATCCTTTTCAAATCGCATTTCCGGAAATCCATTTCAGTCTGACCGCCCTGATTGCATTTGTGTAGCTTTTCGGTTACGTCATGCTGTCACGTCTGAAAACGGCTACAGGACGCACAGATCGGATCTGAACAGTTGTGATACACAATGTGGACAGTGAGTCTGTCAAATTAGATACACTGCAAAAAATGACTTTCTTACTCAGTATTTTTGTCTTGTTTTCAGTAGAATAACTAAAAATTCTTAAATTAAGATGCTGTTTCTTGAAGAGCAAAATGACCTTAGTAAATAATTCTAGTTTTAAGACAAATAATATACAATTTAAGTAAAATTGTCCTTAAAACAAGCAAAATTATCTGCCAATGGGTTGAGAAAAAAAATTTGAAATAAGATTTCTTTTTTCTTAAACACTTAATTCAAGTACATTTTTCTTGAATTATTTAGTTTTGACACATAGGTCAACTGTTTTGGGAGAGGTATGAGCTTTTGCAAGTGAGGTATAGTGTTGTGCTGAACTGTAAGACTTTGTAATTTCTGTTTCAAGAAATGAGCCAAAGCAACTGAGAAAAACTTTAAAGACAGCCACCACATAGGTTTGTGAGGTTGTATTTTATTCGAGGTGTGTAAGAATTAGGGCTGGGCATAGATTACTCTAGATTAATCTCATACAACATAAAAGTATTTTTTGCCTAATATATGAGTTTGTGCTGTGTGTAAGTATAATGTATATTTAAACACACACACACACACACATATATATACTTTTAAGAAATGTATTATTTATATTGTTTTTAATTTATATATATAATATATACAAATATAAATAAATATATATACACATGTAAATGTTTCTTAAATAAAGGCCTACATGACTGTGTGTGTATTTATATATACACAATAATTACACACAGCACAAACTCATATGTTATGCAAACAATTACTTTTATTTTGTATGAGATTAATCTATGCCCATCACTAGTAAGAATATTAATATTGTTTCATTTCAAAGTTTTTTTTTTTATGTTTTGGGGCTATTGTGCCTTTATTTATACAGAATAGTGAAGAGTACACAGGAAAGTATTGGGTAGAGATGGGGAGCAGGATCGGCAAAGGACCTCAGCGATGGGAATCGAGCATACGGTGTTATATAATGGCGCACTAACCACAGGGCTGTCTGCGGCAACAATGTTGTTATGTTTCTTGTTGAGCATGTGCGTGTTACTGCCATATAAACAATAGTGATGTGCTGTGTGCTTTGTGCTTTTGGACTTAATGTACTAAAAGTGATATACTATAGTGTAAAAAATTGTTTTAGTTCTGCAGCAGTTTGTAACTTACTCTAATTTTTTTTTATCTAAATTATTGGCAATAGTTTGTTCAAAGAAGTCTTTGTCTTTACAGAATAAAATTATAAATAACAGCCTCATGCCAAGCATTTTGGGAACCAGAAATCCTTATCAACCTTTTTAATTTTTTTCTGATTTTGGTTTCCAGAAACGCTTTGCATAATGCTGTACTTTGTTTATTTTTTGTTAATGTTTAACTGTTACCAGTAAGTAACATACATGTAAATATACAGTAAGTTACTGGCAAACATAATTTATTACCAGTGTATTTTATGATATGTGTAATTAATTTGGGATATTTTCCTTATTGAGGTCGTATAGACTCAACATAATCAGTTAACATTATGATGATTTACAGAAATCATTGTGTAGTGATATACAATAACAACGTTGACATTTGGAATTTAAACCTGAATTGATTGAAGTTAAGGAAGTGGCCTTAAAACTTAAGATAAAAGATTTGTGTGGTTGAAATCTTTTGTTCAGCATCATTACTGTCAATCATGCAAACAGTTCTTTCTGTTTATATAATTTACTAACAGTCTTTAATTGTTTCTTTTTTTAAATAAATGTCCATGGATAACTTCTTCAATACAGTATCTTGCATGTCTTCTAAGTTATTTGCTCTTCAGCCATCCAAATTTAAACATACAATAATTATTAAAATATGGTATGAAACAAGGAAATAAAACAAGAAATAAAGGGCCTAACGGTGCTGTCATGTTGAACACATTTCGCTTAAGTCAGTGCCTCAATTCACAAATGTTTGTGTTGATTGTGTTTCATATATCCATCCTGGTCTCAATGCGACTGGACGTTGACCCAGAACAGCTCTTTGTCTGTTACGGAGGACAGCAGAAGGGAAAACCTGACTCTAAGCAGAGGATGTTACATGGATAATGGACACCATTGCACACCAAATTCAGGACAGGTCATGCCCGCTCAGGTACAGGCATACTCTACCAGACGTCCTCCTGGGCACTGGACAATTGTTAACACTGGAGTGGTAGTTTCACATGGCTGGTGCAAGACGAGAAGTTGTGGTTTAAAAGTGCATGTTTGTGTAACCTTTTTTAGATACAGAATCAGATACAGAAAGTACATTTACTGGTTAAGTGTGATCTTGCTGGTAATGTCTTGCTCTGTGTTTAAACTAAGGCAGACACTCAGGGCTGTCTTTTAGTCTGCATTTTAGCGTCAAGTTTATTCAAAATGAATGCCAAGGTACAGAGCATTTATACCATTAAGGTTAGTATACAATCCAATCATATTATTAAAAAACATTTAAATCAGCCCCTGATTAAAAAAATCGCTCCTGCACAGCCAAGCCTGGTAAGAGAGAGCAACTATTTTTAGCAGCCACACAATGAGACCCAATTAAAGAAATGTAGTTTTTCACAAAAATAAGGTTATTAAGCACTCGTCTAGTGATCCCGATGCTCCAAAGAGTAATTCAACATCTAGAATGATCTACATTTTCATGTTTTCTGAGAGTTTTTATGATGCACTGTGATGCTGATGTGAGTCTACATTGATGTATAAAAATAAAATAATCGACTTTTAAAAAACATATAACTGCCTATAATACATACTAATTCACAGTTTTTTATTGTATACTAAATAAAATACATACATTACATATTAATAATCTGATGTCCATTGTAAGTAAACCTTGTAGGAACGTCAGAGAAAAAATAAAGTACGGGACTTAATTGGTTTATATTGAAAGGTTATCGCTTTGGATAAAAGCGTCAGCTAATTTAATAAGTAAGGTATGTGAATGCTTAACGCCCACTGGCAGTGACACTGTGTGCCCCCAGTGCAGGAGTCATGGAGTCATACCCCCCCCCCACAGGGCACAGTGTTGTGGTTCTTGAGGCACTTTAGTAAGGAGAATTATAATTGGTGAATTTAAAGCTGAATGCCATTGGCTTAACAGAAAACGGTCCAAAAATGTATTAATTAATAATTCATTTTTATTTATGAACCACAACCTGGCAAGAAGGTCTCAAAAATACCACAAACAAATTAAAATGCAATCCACAAGTGGAAATGCAGATTCAAGGATTGACAAAGAAATGTTACAACATTTATAAATGTGTGATAATTAATTCATGAACATTATATATACATATTTGTAAAACATTTAGAATTTATTTAAGTATATGTTTAAGCAATATTTTGTGCTTTCGCTTGTGTATTTATGAACTGCATTTTGGATTTATGAATCAGATTTTGTAAATGTGAATTGTGCTGTGCATTTATGAATTATGTTTTGAATATATATATATATTTTTTAGATCATTCTGTCTCCATAACAATTCTACTGAGATTGCTTTAAAAGCTATTTTTTTTAAGTATATTAAGCATACAAATAGTACAGTATAGCAGATTTATACAATTTCAACAAATTATTGCACAATAAGTTTTAGTTAAGACATTTGTTAGGTTTAACAGGCTAAACTTGACATTGTTTACAACATATCACCACAAGAAACTACTTTGTTGTAAATTAATAATTAATATTATTACCGATAAATCACAAAAAACAAATATTATTCATATACTATAAAACCAAAATAGAAGAAGTAAACAGAAATGAAAAAAGAAACACACAATAATTTTAGTATTTATTAAAATATCTTAGTTCAGGGTTATAATAAGCAAATAAATTACATATTTTTACACAAATTACAATAAATATGCATATACTTTTATACACATTTTAACATGAAAATATTTGACCACTAACTTTAGCTTTGGTTACAGTTAATGTAAAGTTGTATGTTTATCTCACGGAGTTGCGTATAAATAGCACAAAGTGTGAAAATCGTGCAATACATACGCCAAAGTCCAATTGCATATGATACGCCAGTCCTTCCCATTCACTAAAACGGCGCATCTTTTTTTGTCATTTTATTTATTGGTTTCTCAATGTTTTTGCTATTTTTGTTACCATTTCCGCTTGGGTTTAGGGTTAGAACTACTTTTTGTTATATAAAAATGACATCCTAACCCAAACCCCAATTCTAACCCCAACTCCAAGCGACCATGGCTTAAATATAGACAAAAACATGGAGAAACCTGTATATTAAATAACAAATCTGAAATCTAACCCTAAACCCAAGCGAAAATGGTTTAAAAAACAGAAAAAATTGAGAAACCAAAAAATAAAACGACAAAAAAGATGCCCCGTTTAAGTGAATGGGAAGGACTTGCGTATCATTTATTGGAATTTGGCGTATGTATTGCACGGTTTTCACACTTCGTGCTATTTATACACATCTACATGACACTGGGTATTTAAAAAAATAATAAATTAAAGATTCAACCCCTTGTTGAAGATGATATATCTTCTGAGAGAAATAACGGATAACATCATTTACAAACGTAAACTTCTCAGTAACAATCCAAATCAATAAATCCCTCATTTATCTGTGGTAGTTTTGGGCTCATTACTGTTGATATTCGTGGAATCACTTTGTTACAGCACTCAGGCGGTTTATTTGTTTCAGGTTTGGTACGAGACATCTTACTACAAATCCCAAAGAAAGTGAGGAACACGGGTATGAACATGATGCCATGAACAGCCCCAAACATTATGACTAAAAACATGATTTTAAAGAAGGTCCTGAAGATGTAGCTTTTTGCAGCAGCGAGCACCACTACACCTGCAATAGTGGACACTGCACCTTGTATTATGGGATATCCCAGTTTATAGAGGGCATCTATGGCTTTATCATTCACTGACCGTTCCTCACTGGACACAAAAGCATAAGATATGTGAGCCGAGAAGTCCACAGAAAACCCAATACAGATAACCAGATTAATCATAGATACTGAGTCTAAACTAACATCCCATAATGCCATAAAACCAGTCACACCCACAATGACAGATCCAATAGCAAATGTTACCCAGACTGAACAGAGAGGATTTGGGATTAGCAGGAGTGAAATAACTAACATTGCACATGTAGCTACTACTAGATTTTGAATGGTATTACTGACTATCTCAGTGTATTGATCAAAATAGATAAATGCAGGATGATAGACGGTTAGATTCATGGATGTCTGTAACTTTACACATTTATCTGCTGTTTCTCTAAATGCATTCAGCATGTTCTTCTCATCGACTGCTGTCCTGATGTTAACAGTTTGAAAGAACATACGAGATGCAGAAATGTTATTGTTAGTGAAGTTAACATCTTGACTAAAACCAGAAACACTAAGAAACGCAGTTAAATGTTGTTTGAATTGTGTTTCATTATTTAAATTTACACCAAGAAACCGTCCATATTTCATATATTCATGAAGCCAAGAAATGCGTGAAACTTCTTCATCTTTAGACACCATTGACAGATTGCCAAAAAGATCCAAACATGAGTCGAGGTTCTGACGCGCATCTGAATTCCAGTACTGAAAGTTTTCATCTGTTATAACTAACATGACATTGGGACCATAAGAAGAAAAGAAATCATCTTCATCATCATAATAATAACCAACATATGAGCCGTCTGTTGCTAAATGTTTCAGATCAAGTCCTTCCTGTAGTTGGAAACATCCATAGATGCTGACTGCCAGATAGCCAGAATAAAACAAACACACCAAGATCTTAACCCAGGTCTTTGTTAGAAACGGGCTGTAGTGATTTTTAAAGAATAAATCCATTGGCATTGCCGAATCAGTGCCAGTTTCTTTATCATAAGCTCCACCAACACAACAAACATTACCAGTATCATCATCATTGGGTTTTGGGACCTCCATGCAGGTCAACCAATGTTTATTGCCCTTCTCTCTTCTTCCATTCAATGCAAGACAAGCACCAAAAAATGTGATGTTAAAGATGTAACAGAAGAGAAGAGCCGTACTTGTGTACATACAGAAAGACTGAACAGAGCGAAAGGGAGTTAAGAGACCGATGTAGAAAGAGAGCACATCTGTCAGTGTGGTGATAGTGATGGACACAGCAGCTTCTTTATATGTTTCTGCTAAACGATCTTCAACTTCAATATCAACTTCAGTCTTCTGCCAGCAGGAGATCATAATGAACATATCATCAACTCCAATACCTGGAGAAAAAAAAACACAGAATGTTTACACCTGTAAATATTATTGATATTCTGTATTTACTTATTGTATACCATTAAAATTACCAAGAATGAGAAAGGGGGATGTGGCCACTGTCATAGAAAAAGGCATCCCACAGTAGAGCAGCAATCCAAAACTGGATACAACAGCCAAACCAGCAGAGATGACACCAGCAACAGCAACCCAAACCTTGTTACGAACACAATCTAACCTGTAGAAATAATAAATATGAAATAATATTTATATAGATCAGGGTTTGCCAAAACCGTGGTGGTTGGCAGGAGGAATGGCAGGGGGTATGGGAGGTAATGAAATAAATTAATCAATTATAATTAAATCATAAAATGTAAATAAATTATTTTAAAATAAAAATATCTAATACATTTACTTACAAAATGCATCCCTAGTAATATTATAAAATCAAAGTAAAATAATATAGCTGCAAGTAGCGATGGTGGGCCCTCGCATGATGTTGTCAAAAACTTTGAAGTCTGTGCCAAATTTTGTGAACATTCAAAATGGCGGATGCAATTTTATGGCTAAAATGTCGTATTATGGTGCATAATCGTCATAAGTCAAGGATCCAGAAGATAAACTTACTTTGTTTCTTGGACTTACGAGTCAGCATGAACATGAAACTACTGTAGTAGAATTTTGAACTGTTGGTGGGATTGCGTTAGAGACTTCAATGTTGTAACAGTTGAGACTGTCCTCTATCTGTATAACATATCATAACTATCAACACTGTAAAAAAAATCTTTGCTGCCTTAATTGTTTGTTTAATCAACTCAAGTTGAAGTTGACATATTTCAAGTTATAACAACTCATCTCTAGTCAAGATTTTTTTACACTGAAGTTTTGCATAAATACATGTAAGTTTGGTGAAGATACAGCCTCAAATCCAACCAACATTGGGTACTGTTTGACACTTCTTGCCTCAATGAATCTAATGAGACCACTGTTATGATTGTTGACCAATCCTTGCAATAGTTATAGGCAAAAATAGCTGTTTTCATATTTTTGTGCAACTGTGCATGCAATCTCAGGTGATGACTGTTATTACATGTAGCAAGTTTCAATAAAATTCAAAGTTTTGCAAAGAACCAGCTGTAAGACTACAGGTTGCTTTCTGTCTAAGGTTTTGTTCAATTTTAAATGGCGCAGTCCCACAACCTTTTTTGTGTGTCACCAGACCCAGATGAAAAATAAATGTTTTTGATGTATAACATGTAAATGTGCTATTAAATTATTATAAATAAAATCAGAAGGGGAAAATAATTTATGTCAAGAGGGTTCGGCTGACAAAATACTTTGATATAGAAAAATGCCATGACATACAGAGATAGAATTGTTCAATAGATTTTTGTTAATAAATGTTTATGCTAAATAATCTATATTTTTACCCTGTCTTACCTCAGACAAGAAAGTATTGAAATGGTAATGGCCAGGAAATAAGTGATGGAGAAGAGGGGAATCACAGAGTCTGAGCTTGTCTCAAACTCATTCTGTCTGGATATCGATGTAAAGTAAGAGACATGCACCTGTAAAATATTAAAAGCTGGACTGTTAATTGTTCTTACTGTAGTTTTAACATTGTCCAAGCACATTTTAAAATTATTATGCTGATTTTATTCTGAAACAATGCAGCTAGGTATCAAATGAATTGAATTTATAGATCAATTTAAACAGTTGTCCAAATGACTTTCAAATCTGAGTTACCGGACATGACAAGACGAATATGAACATGTTTCAGCATTGAATTAAATTAAAATACATTTTAACACATTACTTCTTTAAAATACAGATTTAACTCACCATCATAGTACTTGAATAGTTTGAGAAAAAGTTTTGGAAACCATCAAGCCACTGAGTGTTTCGTGTTGAGTTTTCTTCTTTAAGAAAATAAAAAAGTCTGATTGCTTTAGCGCTGCTTATCTCTGAGCTTCCAGTCTTTAGCTCTACACCACCAACAGTTGTTCCTAAAAATACGCCATTATTCACAGGATATCTAATGGTTGTAAAATTAATTTCTCCAGGATTGTAATTTATGAAGTCCAAAATTGCATTTGACACGCAATTTCCTTTAGTTTTGGCACAAAGGTTTATAAAAGTGTCACCTGCTGTTATACTCTTAACGTGTCTATCTAGCTCAATAATGTCGGTAAAAACAGCTTCAGTCCAGATGTTTTCTCCCTCCAAACCTGTAATGATCAAAGATGCATACGATCCATCAGACGAAAGTCGCAGATGAGAAAATTCTTCAGTTTGTGGAAAAAATTCCTCTACAATCTTCCTCTCCTGTTTAGCCGGTCCATTTACAGGTGTGAACTGATCTTCAATATCATTTGCCTCCCTGTCTTTAAGAAAGATAAAACCAGCTCCAAGACCAGCAGCTACAAATAAAGATAATATGAGAAACACGACTGGATGTCTACCAACAACACGCCCAAGCTTTTTAAAGGCCAGAGAAATTGGCCTTTCAATGCAGTTAGTTTTACATTTCACCATCTTTCAGCAGTTTGCCTTCTGTGTCCTCACACAACAGTCATTGTCTTGAATCGCATTAATGTTGTCATCACTGGCAAACTAAGCCAAACATCAGGTTACTTATTAACCAGTGATAACAGCTGTTTGATAAACTGTATGTGCATACCCACAGCAGTATATACACTATATATGGCAATATAGTTAAATATTAACTAAATGTATAGTTTAATCCAATTTTCTATTGTAAAGTTACATTTAATGTTCAATAAATTACATGCTTTTTCCCAGACCAAATTTCTCCACAACCCTACAGTAAAATATGTTCATGTAAAATGTGCATATACACAAAGTAGCGCATTTTAAAATAAAATTGACTTTAATCAAACCAAGGATCCGTGATAAGTTTTGTGATCCGTCTAAATTCCAATCTGTTGTACTGCTGCAAACTATAATTCGACGGAAGTGAGGATGTATCTTTGATCGGCCATTTTGAATTTTGTCATTAAGTTCAGTCATTTACGAATGCAAATGCGTATATCAAAACTTGGTATGGTTTATGTGTTACATGTTCTGATAGCATATGCAAACATTTAGGCTGGCACCCCCTAGTGGTCACGAGATATAAAGAAATTCATAAAAATGCTTTATCAATTGATTTAATTGCCATACTGCCATAAGACTTCACTATATTGATTCTGTGGCTCATGCAGAGTACGATGGTAACAAATGTCATAGTTAAACCTACTTCCTGTCCGCCATTTTATAAACTAAAACATACTTTTTCGAACACCTCCTAGACTGTTTGTCTGATTTGCTTAAAATTTGGAATGTAGTGTAAAAATGTATTGTCATTAGATTTTGTGTCTTTACCTCAGATAGAAGACGTCTTGTTGCTGTTTTACTTTTGTTCTGGAGATTGATCTCACGCTCTTTCATTACACTACGGTTAACACGATCTGACACACACACAGACCAGTACGTTGCAACAAGTTGACCAAACCACGGAAAATACCGGATTTTCTGAGAAATCATGCACACGCAAAGGCAGCTCAAATCTGCCACAAAATTTTGAGCAGTCTATCACGCAGACTTAGAAACAGCAAACAGGGAAAACAATAAAAGTCATGACTTAAATAGCATCCAGCTAAGTGCTAGAAAAGCACACAGTGTAAACTCGACCGCGATCACTTCCTGCTGCTCACCCTGCTGAAAAAAACCACAAAACCATTACAGAAAATTCTAATGGTTTCCATTAAAATAACAATAGGAACCATTAGCTTTTACCATTAAAACCACTACACTGTAGTGTGTTTTGGGCCATATTCCATTAGAACCAATACATAGAACCAACAGAACCAATACATACCATTAGGGACCAACAAAAACCAAAACACAATACATCTGTCTGCAGATTGTGCTATTGACAAACAAACTATAATTCTAACCTCAAATTTCCATATTTTTGCTTAGGCATTGGCTATGGCTATACAAAGAGTCAACAGTGATGGACAGGACCACTAATGATTTACATAAAAACAGATAATACTGCCTTTAATCATTATCTATGAGCATTACTGTAAATATGGCATTTCCTTGATCCTTGTTCCTTATGGAAACAGATTTGTTTTAATCTTATCTCTCAAAGTCGACTGTTTATACAAAGACAATCAAGTACAGTGATACACAAGCTGATGGCCCATTTCACACAAATCCAACTTCCATAAAGTTTCATGATTTTTTGCTAGAGAAAAAATCACTGTAAAACAATAGCTGTTATTATGTAGCTGGTTGCCAGTAACTTACTGTTGATGGGACCTTAGATCCTCACGTGCAGAATGTTTTTATTTTTGTGTTCTTTAGTTTATTCCTAATCATTTATTTACATAATCGTTTTATAATCATTAGTTATACATATGTTTATTTGATTATTCAGTACTATTATTATTATTATTATTAATTTCATTATTTGCTCATTTAAATCATTACATTATTGTTTATTCATTCATTCATTGATTAATTAATTAATGAATTCATTATATTTCCTTGTATAACAGTGCATGTTGAATTCATGCTGGTTAGACGAAGTTTGAACATTTAGACATATGCAACTGATATTGTTCAATAAACTCTGGTGGGATCTTGCGTCCTGGGCTGGATCATAAATATTTTGTCTGGCGTAGAGACCTGATCTAACACTGTAAAAGATAAAGACTTAAAATATTTCATGTACAAACTTTGAACAAACTGTTGCCAGTAAATAACATAAATTTAAAATCTACAGTAAGTTAGTGGCAACCAGCTAATACTGTAATGTCTACAGACATTTTTTATAGTGTAGAGAGATGGGGGAGGATTCATTTTTTTATTTTTATATAATCCTAACATGCAGTATTATTTCAAAGTAACAGTTATCCGGTGTGAATAAAATAAAATGATATGTTTGTGAGAGAAAACTATTATTATTTTAAGATTATTTAATATTCCAAAGAAAAACAATTTTTTTTGTTGAAATTTTCTTTTCTGTTTTCAAACATAACAATAAACACAAACATCAGACAGAACATATACACCAAAAACACATGCACGCACAAAATAAAAAAAAGAAACAAAAAGAGAGATACAGTTGAAACAATTGGGAATTCAACTTTAACAAATCAAATCAGGTGGTACTATTTTATATAATTCAAAAATGGATTATAAATTATTTTATAAAATAATTAACTTCTGCAAACGTTAATTAACGTTCGACCACCACAAACCAGAGGACACATTAATATTTGCTTTCCATTTTAAAGCAACACATTTTTAGCTATTATCAACAAGATTTCAGTAAGCTTATAGCTTGATTATGTTGAATATTTAAGTTAGTAAAATTAACTAATAAACATATCTCTGAATCCATTGGAAAATCACTTCCAAGGATCTGTGATATTATATCCAAAATACCTTTACTTTAGGACACAACCAGGTAGAAATAAAAAATGTTCCTTCTTCTGTACCACATCTAAAGCAAATGGGTGAAATGCTATTTTAAAATTTTTGGAATGTAAACTGGATTAATCTATATCTGGAATTCATTGAGGTGACCCCATATTTGCATAACTGACCCCACAGGTCGTCACCTAACGTTATGCTCCAATCTTGTTTTGGATTTATCTGGGTGATCTACAGGCTGCTTCATATATTCTTGAAATGATTTTATATAGTGGCTTATCCAAAAAGCAGAATTGTTCCATAACTGTCAATTCAGTTATCTTGGGATAAGTTTTGGATTTTGCCCTTAAACAATCTCGTAATTGCAAGTAAATCATTCTTTATTACTTAAGTTATATTACATTAATTTTTTCAATATGTTACGGTCCAAGAGCCTTAAAGGTTATTTGTTAAGGTATGAGAAAAATGCTGCCATCTAGTGGCATTGTTGTTTTCTCTTTCTTTTACTTACACAGGGAGTAATTGCATCCCAGGTGAAGTGGATTAAGGAGTTTGCTCTGTGTCATAAAGGACGAAACGTCTCAAGACGCAGTGCTGACTGCTACACTTTCGTTTGCCTGATCCAGACCTTTAAACGTTGATCATTTGTAAAACCATGTGAGGTTTTTGGTGTTGTATCATTAGATACCGTGTCCATTTGACCTAATTAGCTAACTGGTTGACCACACTTTTGTTTATTTTGGATCTTTTTGACTTGCTTATTTATTGTGTTTATTTTAGTATGGAGGCTGTAGGTAGAGGGAGCCATTTATTTTCTACCCCCCTGTTTATGTTAGGGAGACACGTAAGCATGTGTCATTTGTTTATTTTTACTTTTGATACAGCTTATTTAGTTTCTTTAAGAGTTGGAGCGTTTTTGTTATGTTGGCTTGACCCTCTCCTGAAGATTTGCTTACTTTATACTTTTGGTATTAATAAATCACTACTTTATTCTCAATTCATTATTGGTTTATTCTGGATCAGGAGATTGATGTGTCCGTCAGTCATTTATTTTATTACATTTACTTTTTTATTTCAATTGTTACATTACCCTTCTTGTTTTCCCTAGACACATAAAGAGGTATGTAACAAATATTTGAAATAAATATAACCACTCTACCTGATCGAAAGCCTTTTCGGCATCTAGAGAAACATCTGCTCCCTGTATTCCAGTCTCACCCCATTTCGTCAATATTTGACGACACTTGACCATTCGTCATATGTTGACGTGAAGGGTATACCTTTCGCGTCATTTTTTGACGAACTGGGGACTTCAATACTATTACGTCCGTTGCATTCTCTTTCCTATTTTATTACCATTTGCGCGTCGGTTTAGGGTTAGATTTACATAATGACATCCCTACACAAACCTAACTCTAACCCCAACGCCAGGTGACAACTGTTTCTAACCCCAACGCCAGGTGACAACTGTTTAATTTCGCGTACACTGTTTAATTTTGCGTAATCTAACCCTAAACCGACGCGCAAATGGTAATAAAATAGGAAAGAGAATGCAACGGACGTAATAGTATTGAAGTCCCCAGTTCGTCAAAAAATGACGCGAAAGGTATACCCTTCACGTCAACATATGACGAATGGTCAAGTGTCGTCAAATATTGACGAAATGGGGTGAGACTGTGTTACGTATTCAGATGTTCATTATAGCCAAACACGCACAAGTGATGAGTTTAACTCTTACTTCTTTTTGTAAGTCATCTAAAAACAGTTTTTATATAACTAAGAACTGTATATATTCAATTCAGGAGATGCTCTGAATTTAGTTAATGTGCATAATAGTTGAATTTTGTGTTAGCAGAATAATATTTGCTCATCTGCTATGTATGTAGGCTTATGTGGTACTTCTGTGACTGTGGTTTATAACTTTCTTTCAGGAATGTGTCTGCATCACTCACCATGAAGTGGAAAGAGATATTCAAAATGTTTGGAAATTGCTGCCTCTTATGCTTTTTATAACGCACAAAGTTATATGGTAAGATGAGCCACAAAGTTTGTGGAATAGCTCAGAGCAGACCTCTGTTGTAGTTGTAGTTTGTTAGTTTGTTTTTAGTTGTTTTAGTTTGTAAGTTTATAAAATACTTATTATTTATATAATATGCTTCACAATCTACAGTAGGTGTCGTGTCTGCAGTCATTAAGGCTTCTGTTTATTCTATATCATGTCCACAAGGCGGCGCCTTCACATCAGTCTTCACATCATTGTGTCACTTGTGCACATCAAAAAAAGCAGTTTCTCATTTCTTTGAAGTTGCAAATTCTTTGGTACATCCATGCAAATGATTATGTACAATTACAATGCTTATGTCATTTAGATAAAAATGTACTATAATGGGTCTCTGTTGACTAGTCTCACCCCCCACAACATTAAGGCATTAGTTCATAGTATAAGTCTTTACATAATTTGACTCTTATCCGTACACAATGACACAAGGACTTCTGACACAAGGTCATTCTAATGGCATTGACACAGATATTTACTTTTGAGAGAACTAAGCATTTTGAGCAAGAGACTGGCTTTTGCAGCTAATCCATGGTGTTTTGATATTTGTATGAATTGTTTTGAGAAATGCACTTACTGTTTTGCAAAAGTCAAAGATGATTCGAGAAATGTAAGCAACTGAGAGAAACTGTAAATGTGTATATGAAAAGTTTGGTTCCCCAAACACTATTTAAAAAAATAGTTACCACCAAAAGTGGATTTATTGCACTCAAATTATGGATTTGAATTTTAAATTTTATTATAACCTAAAGATGCTATGTAAAAGTTTGTAAGTTTTTAATGTTGACTCTGCAAATCCACAGCTTATTCACTGAAAAAAATGATTCATTCAATTTACTCAATTTTTTAAGGTAAGTGGTTGCAAACTTGCAATCTATTTATTTAAGCTACATTTAAACAAAAAAGATCAGTAAAGTAAGATAAAATAAAAAACTTAGTTTAGTTTGTCACACGTATGATTAACATGAAGGCAATAACGTTTTATTTACCCTTAGTGCGGGAGTCACAAGTGTTTGTTTTAGACAGATTGTAAAGTTAATGGTTCAATAAGGTCTGTGTATAAAAATAAACTACCTGCTGTAAATTAACAAACTATTAATAAACCTACCGTATGTTGCCAAGGCATAAGAGTTATAAATTAATATTAAATTAAGAGATAAGCTATCATTTTGACAAATGGCTTAAATACACTGTATACACAAAACCATATCCTCACTGCTGCGACAGGCCATCCTTTGTCCCGTATTTCAGAGTGAGAAAGTTGGCAACCCTATTTATAATACATGCTGTGCTCTGTCTGCTGATATGATACTGTAATAAAGATTAATGTTTATAAAGATATCAAAACGGATATAAAATATTGTTTTATCATTAAAGTCTGATAACGTCCTATTCAAATAGAATGTTTGGGCATATACCACAGTACTCGTCTCAGACTTTTTTTTTAGACTCGATAGAAAAGCTAACCAAGCCAAAGTGAGGTGAGCTGACCCGACCTGACCCAAACCAAACTGTGGGGGACTATGCAATGGAAAAGCGCCATATGACATATGGTTTTAAAGTACCACAAGAGCGTTTCAAGAGTTGCCGGCTGGCTCAGTTGGTGCACTCCTGTCCATTACTGTAGGTCCTGTTCTTTAAAAATAAACCTACATAAAGCGGAAATGACATTGACAACACAGAATAATGTACAAACATTCATCATTAAATCCTTTTAGCAGTTTATTTTACATGTGTCTTCCATATTTTTTTCAAAAGACCTTTGCGCTTCAGAAACCATTTCAGTTTTGGTTAAAATTATTTTAAAATTTAAGTATTAGCATTATAAACACTGAATTAATATATATGAACTTAAATTTAGGACATTAATAAAAAATTGGAAATGTTGGACATAAAATATAGAATATAAATGCTGAACTGTTTTTTGCAGTATTATCCTATATAAACTTAGCCTGGGTGCCAGCCAAACTTAGCTCGCCCACAACATGTCATGGAGGGCTTTATACGATTATGGACAGATGATCAACAGTAACGTAATCAACCACATCACCAAAGAGAACTTGTGTTGAAACTGGAGAATTGAGATGTGAAGATTCTGCCATCTTGCATTGGTTTTAAAAAAGGAAAAAAAAAAAAACGATCAAGGCATTTGTTGATTGGAAAGCTGTTTTTGCCGTCCCTCCTGCGGGATTCAGCAAAAGGTTAATTTATCAGCTGGCTCCGATGGTCGCTAAGAAGATGGAACACAATGAAATTGGGCAACTAGGTGTGCACGACAACGTGGATATAACTAGCTGTTGTTGCCAGCTCCTTTTCGGAAGCCGGTGGATAAAGTTCATCTAACTTACAAATGGTAAGAGATAGTCTGAATGTATGATTCAGTAAATAACTCACAATGTCGTGATATAAATGAAAGGTTGTAAGCTTTGTAGGTGTCGATGTACGTTCGCTAACTCAGACTTAGTACAATCATAATGTTAGTCTCATTTTAACGAAATAACTAGCAGTTCAGGTTAGAATATATTGGTTATCCCAATTGAGTGCAGAGGCATTTTTTGTCCAGGTTTGTTTTAATTGGTAAAGTTTCCATGCTTTACTTTAAGAGTTTCAGATAAATAGTATATGCATTGTTGTGCATGGATTGATCAAAGAGATAGATCACAGGCTTGCCTGTTCAGCCAGAATCACCTCGAGGTCAGTCATTTTCGTATGCGAAGCCGTGCACGCAGTTACCCATGGCCGGGTCTTTGAGCAAAACGCCACTGTGTCACGTTTAACTGTTGAATGTGTCTCACCGACTCTCATCATCAAGTTGCCGGTGTGTTGAGGCTGTATCAGGTCGCACGCCTGCGTCTCTTCTGCGCATGTGCTTTAACGCGAGTCCCAGGTATGCGCAGGCAAGCTCTCATCATTAAAGGTATGAGCATTCATCATTAAAGGTATGTTGATATTCTTTTATCCGTGCTCTTATAGTCTCCTACAGAATTCCCCTCCAGGATTTTGATGAGAGTTAACAGTGTGCTGCTTGGATCCAGAAAAGTCACCAGAGAGACATTAACAGCTTTGTCAATGAAAACAAGATTCTGCAGAGTCATCGTTAGCATTGAATTAATGCCCAAATCGATAAGATGAACATCATTCAGCTTATCCAAGCCAACACCAATTGTTTCACTGATCATTCACCTTATACACCTTTGCGGAGAGGATGGTGTGGATTGCTCGGGTCCAGATAAGTTCACTTTATCTTTACTAATGGCTTCATCTATTAGTTTGGACAGACGCATTTTTCAGTGACTTGTTTTGAGTAAGGATGTTATTCTGGTAGCTTTTGAAATCAAATCTGCACACAGCTTGTTGAGGCTTATTGATCAAAAGCCATTGCTCAAGACTTTCATAAATTTCTGGAATCCCCATAAGCATGATTCCCCTTGCCTCCAGAAATTTTTGGGGATGCACTCTGTTAAACAGAAGGCCAAGATTTAAAGCCCCCCAGTTGATGGACTGTCAAGTCCAATGTTTCTTCGGTACTGGCAAAAGGTGTACTGGCTGAGGGTTCGGTCGCAAAACCCAGCCCTGTAACGCCACCTGTGACAATATAGACAGATCATTTCTGGAAAAGACTTTGTTTGGGCAACATTGTAATGTCTGACAGCTGGTTCTTATCATTATTATTCAGGGTTATAATGAGCAGGATCTGGTGTGTGAAGTATGATTCAGATTCTTTCATAGGGAGAAGATCAATGTCGTAAGATATTACTTTTTGAAATGTTATTGCATCTAAAGCCAAAGACTTTCTGTCCAAATGCATAGATTTCAGCCAGTGGTAGATTAGTGGAATGTGTACTTGCAAATACCATTGCTGCATTATTCGGGACATGAATAGATAATGAATGTGGACTTTTGTTCAAAGTTTTTGGATCTACTGGTATAAGGTGGAGGGTATAAACCTGTTACAGAAAGAGATTCAGGGCAGGCTTGCAAACTGTGGAGAGCTGAAAACCTCCTGAGGAAGTGCAGAAGGAAGGAGCAAACAAGATCACTCTTCTACAAAGATCCTTTCAAATTTGTGAAGAGTCTCTTCACAAAGGAGAAGAGCGGAAGTCTCTCAGTGTCAAAGGCCGACCTGGAAGGACATCTGAAAAACTCCTCCACAGATGACAGACACCATGAAAAAGTTACACATGACATGTCACCAGTCAACCCACCACAGCACGATCTGGATATCAGTCCACCCAGGTGGAGTGAGGTAGAACAAACCATGCGTAGAGCAAGGGCCGCATCTGCTCCAGGCCCCAATGGAGTTAAATACAAGCTCTACAAAAATGCTCCAGCTGTCCTGTGATTTCTCTGGAAACTGATGAGAGTTGTGTGGCAAAAGAAGGAGATACCAACATCCTAGAGGAGAGCCGGAGGGATCCTTATACCCAAGGAAAAAGGACTCTCCAGAGATCAGGCAGTTCCGACAGATCAGCCTTTTAAATGTAGAGGGAAAAATCTTTTCCAGCGTGGTCGCTTACAGGCTGGCAGGATACCTGCAAAGAAACAACTTGATTGACATGTCAATCCAGAAAGCAGGCATCTCAGGCTTCTACGGTTGTGTAGAACATGCTAGTGTCATCTGTCATCAGATCCAGGTCGCCAAAAAGGAGGGAACAGATCTTCATAGCTCATATGTAAGGAAGTGGCTTGGCCTTCCCAGGTGCCTCCGCAGTATTGGACTTTATGGCAAAAGAATGCTACATCTGCCCATTAGCAGTCTGGAAGAGGAGTACAAGTGTGCCAAAGTCAGACTGGAGATGATGCTACTGGATTCGAGCGATTCATTTGTCTTGACCACTGGAAGGAAGTGGACCCTGTTGACGGGAGGAGGAAGCAAGAAGGTGCTCCCAAGCTGTGGCACAGGCAAAGCAAGGACAGTGGATGGCATGGGAAGGAGTGGAGAAGAGGAAGATCTCCTGGAAGAAGCTATGGGAGATGGAGCTGTCAGGGCTGCCTACAATGTTCTGCCTTCTCCCACAAACCTAAGCCAATGGTATGCAGAGGACCCCGCGTGCCCTCTATGCCAAAGTCTAGCAACACTGAAGCACTTCTTCGTGGGATGCAAGATCAGCCTCACCCAAGGTCGTTACACCTGGTGGCACAACCAGGTGCTGAAGTGTCTTGCTGCAGTTTTGGAAAGTTGACGGACAAGTGTGAATGCCATTCCTCCCCCATCATCCCAGTGGCAGTCAACACCATTTGTTTGGGAGGGTGAAAGTCAAGCCACCCTCACCACCATAAGATCAGACTCTGGTCAACTAGGCAGAGCCTGGACTGGACTGGAAGCTGTTGGCAGACCTGAACAAGAAACTCTGCTTCCCAGCTGAAATTGCAGCCACTAACCTGCGACCAGAGTTTTTTTATGGTCAGCCTTGCTCAAGCTTGTCTACATCTGCGGGTGCAGTGGAGGAGGCCTATGAACGGAAAATGCTGAGGTACACTGAACTTGCAACCGATGCACAACAACAAGGCTGGAATGTGAGGCTATGCTCAATGGAAGTAGGTTGCAGTGGGTTCGTAGCCACCTCAACATCTAGGCTACTCCAGGAGATGGGAGTGCGAGGAAAGGCCCACCGGCAGGCAGTCAAAGACCTTTCAGCGGCTGCGGAAAAGGGAAGCCAATGGCTGTGGATGAAGAAAAAAGACTCCGCCTGGGTCTTCAAGTGAGTTGATGGCACCTAGGGAGTGAACCTGGGACGCTGAGATTCACTGCTGAACCCTCTGGAGGCATTGTGGGCCTATCAGCAAAACACCCAGGAAGGAGGGCGCCCACTTGACAACCCAAAGGGTGCCATCACTCAATTGGCCATCCCACAGAGTCTCAACGATGCCTTAGGTAAGTATTAAGGGATATCAACATCAAGTCCTATACAATAGACTGGTGTTGTTGGGTAATTGCGGTAGTTTTCCACTAAACCTGCATTGACAACAACATTGGGGCCTCTGGCCTTAGTCAAATGGGTTGGCATGCATGGTCGGGTTGCGGTGAGATTTTGGCATTTTCTTGTGGTCTTGTGTGTTGCGGCAAGTAGTATGCCATAGAGCAGTAATTCTCAAAGTGTGGTCCACGGACCACTAGTGGTCCGCCAAACCCCCCTAGTGGTCCGCCAAAAGATGACCTAAATTAGGCAAGTGTTTATACCAGGGCTATTCAATTGGCGGCCCGCGGGTCAGACCCGGCCCCCAAGGTAATTTGATCCTTCCCTTTATGTAGTCTGTAAATAGACATCTCTAGAATAAATTTAGTAAGTTAGACAACGGGCCCTACAGTTACGAGTTGATGCGCGTGCGTCTGTTTCATACAGCATGAGCTGCAGAGCGCGAGTCACGTGACTGCTGCGAGCAGCTTTGTCACGTGTTTATATTCGCGCTTTGGTCCACAAGTTCAACGCGATCGCCTCCCCCGCTCGCGCCCGCGTCTCAAGGCGCGATAGCTGACTGTGGTGAGTTAAGAGACCGGACTCTATGGCTGTTTTAACTTTATTTGTTGTATTTCCAGCTTTAAAACACTGCCTTTTCCGACAATTGTTGTCTGATAAGTCTGCTCAATTATGACTTGCTTATCAACAATGACATTTACGTTACATGTCTTAATAAATGAAACAGTTTTTCCAAAATTCAAAGCATCGTTCTCACACAATAATGCAATTTAAACGAATAACAGTTCATTTGCACCACTGTATGCGTATCGTGCTGACAAACATACACCTGATTTCACTGCTCTTGCGAAATCTAAAAACATATTCTGTCTTATTAGAAGCTAGCCTAATGTTTGCCAATTATTAAGATGGCTGTTGTTGTTGAAATAGGGCTACTGTAATAATTAGCTTTGACAAAAAACTGCATGAAACAATGTTATGTTCCATGTTACTTTTTTGATATGTGCACTGAAGTGAGTAAATGAGTTAAATTCTCAATGAGTGTGATATGGATCTTATTTACCTATTTAAATGTAGAATAAAGCTTAATGTCAAGCATAAACTGAAAGCAGCTAAAATCCACAGATCTATTAGTTTTGTAATGTACTAGTTTTTGTTTCATGTGTAAAATCCTGTAATTTCAGTGATTTTGGACATTAAGGGGATTTTTTTTTCAGCATTATATTGTTACCATGGATACAACCATAAACTTCACATACCCACCACCTCAGTTTTAAATGAATGGCTCTTTGGAATGACATTGATGTTCATATTAAGCTGCAACTCATTTTACATTTACTTTTTCAAATGAAATAAAATTCATATAATAATTTCCGAACATAGCATTGCATTTGTGTTTAAAAAATTTGTTTTTGACTTAAAACAGTTGCATATTAAACTTAAATTTAGCTTATCCTTCCTATTTTGTTGTTTTTTTGGGGGCGTGTTAGAGTCAGATTCTGTTAGGTGGTCCTCAGAAAAATATTGGAAGATGAAGTGGTCCTTGGGCTGAAAAAGTTTGAGAAACACTGCCATAGAGAACCGTTTGCCACTGAACCTGCATTAACGATGACAGTGGGGCTTCTGGCCTTAGTCAAACAAGTTGGTGTGTATGGTCGGGTTGTGGTGAGATTGTGGCATTAGAGACTGAGGTTAGGTCATGTAAAGGGTTTATGCACTGAGTTATGAGAAAGGAGCAACCTCAGGAGATGGAAGAACTGATGAGTAGTGTGGCAGAGGGTCAATTAACTATCCCACAGAGTCTCATCGGTGCCTCCAGTATGCATTAAAGGATATCAACATCAAGTCCTATACAACAGATTTGGCTGGTTTTCATAGACAAGAACAAAATCTTTGATGACAGTGACATTGTTAACTGTTTTAATTATCTTTTCATTATATGAAGGAAGGAGGATGGCTCCCTCAACCTCACTGAAATCAGATGCAAGCTGATCTGCCTCTGTGCTACGTTGACATTCCAACCTGAACTGTGTGCACTAGCTGTTAACACCTTTATCAGAGATGAGTCAGGAACATCCCCAATTTTCTTTGTTTGGCTTTGGGTAAAACAGCATGCAAGATCTCCCAGGCCAGTACCATAAAGGAGACACAGGGGGTGTCCTTCAGGAATGAAAGTTTTTTTGCTTTGTAGCAAACGGCTGCCGGGAGAACAACTTTGGAACTTGCAGCCACAGGAAAACCACACAATATCGTCCCCAACCTTTAGTTTCCTAAAATTATTTCCCACAGCTGTGACAATCCACCTGAAATCAAGAGCTAAAAGTGTCTGGTTTTGAGTTGTGTGTTTGTTCCAATACATTGTCTGACCATAAGTGAAGTCGGAGGTGCTGACCGGAAAGTAGTATTTGCACACAAATTTTACTTTGTTGAACCTCAATATGTTTCCCAGAAATTGGTTTATTGCATCTATCCACCTGAGTTGCTGATATATTTATAATTTCATATGGTTCAACATATGAATGCTTTGTTTAGGGGTTTCCTTGTTTGGCAATGGTGTGCGGGTGATTTCAGGTTTCTGAATCTTACCATCCTGCACCACCAGCTCTGATAACTTGAAGATGTATATACAAAGTATGTATGTACAAAGTATGCATGCTGCTATGTCACTCATCTCAATATGAGTATAATATGTATATAATGAAGCATATTAAATATATGATTATATCGCTCGCTATGCAATTACACATAGAGCCGTAATATTATTTTATAGGGCCAGAGCTATTCACCTCAGGATCCTACAGCTTCATATTACCCCGCTCCTTAGAAGTAATTTCACCCAAATAACTCTCCATTGTTTATTAAATGTAAGAAGTAGGGGACTATACTCATAGTATCTGGACCTGTTCAATTATGACCTACTGGTAAAAAAAAAATTATTATATGAGTCAACTGTTTGATTTACCATTGCAGCAGGACCCCCTGTTTCTTATTTTGGGTCTCCCTAGACCAGCGTTTATTAAAGTGTGGGGCGGGCCCCACTGGTGGGGAACAGGAACATTACAAGTGGGGCGTGACAAATGTGAGGAAATTTGGTCATTTTTGTGCCCATCTCTATTAACTTCTTTTAATCATTGACCATACACTCAAAATGATACATTTAAATATAAGCCTAACTTAAAGCAACATCAGACTGTGAAGAAAATGTCACCCAGAACCATAGTCTACAAGAATGAATTAAGCAGAATTGAAGTGGAACAAAAACTTTAATGTGGAGAGGCGGTATAGGCGGTAGTGGGTATAAAAGTAAACAATGGATACGTTTGTGACAAGGAATGAAAACTGGAGATTCTGTACTAGCAGAGAAAACCAAGACAGACAGTCGACCCAATCAACCAAAACGCCAGCCGAAAAGAAAGTATGATGACTTTTGTCAGAGACAAAATGCAAACACAGTTGCAAAAGTTTTTTTTTACATTTGCACATTTGTTTGTTTTTTTCGCATTTCCCTATTGAAAGTGTTTTATGCTGTTATGTTTTAAAATATGATGGGATTAAACAAATTTCGGCAGTTAAAATTAAAGCCTACTTGATAAAATTTTTTCAGGGCAATTGGGGACAGGTGGGGCTCGGAACCCTTCCCTACCTCAAAAGTGGGGAATGGCAAAAAAACTTTGAGAAACACTGCCTAGACCAAGTAAATTTGACATATGGCTGTTTAATATTCTCTCCTTTGCCGCTAGGAAAATATATTGATGTTTTGGATAAGTGATAAACCCCATCCCTGAAAGGATGGCATAAGATCATTACAGAAATTATTCTACTGGTATTCTTAGCATGTGTCTCCCACTTGTGAACCAAATATTTTTATTGGATATGGAACACATATTTTGATAGTATTGATGTATCTTTAAGCAAAGTATTGAAATACAGTCTACTGTATCATAACCACTCCTGTTACTGCCGGGCTTTCCTTTCCTTTCCTTTTTTATTTTATTTATTTATTTGGCTGTTTGTCTTTTATTTTATTTTATTTTACTCTAGTTTGTAAATTGCTAAAATCTTAATAAAAGATAAATTAAACTTTTTTTAGTTATAGAATTTAAACTGTAAATTTACAAAAATATTGTACTTAAATTGAACTTTGACGAAATGTCAATCTCAGAAATGGCCCCAAGCCAGTTTGAGTTTGAGACCCCTGGTTTACGGTGTCATGTGAGCTAGTTTCGAGATCATTTTGTGCTACGCAGACCACTTGGTGATGTCAAAGTACCGCAAACTTCTTAGTGTGATTTCTCAAATCGCTCTCGTGGTACTTTGATGTCATTCACCTGTCGGTTTTTATGGCACCACAACAGTCTGCTCTCCAGTCACTTTCGCGCCACCACAGAAATTTGATTTCATATGCCAAGCAGTTCGGCATGAAGTCAAACATAGGCTGCAGGACAGGTAAAAATTTAAATTGTAAATGTGTACTACTAATGAAGCAAATGTGGCAGCTTGCTAGTGATTGCTACCAAATTTATGACAAAACCATTCGATTTTTATCCAAAGCTGTTTACTTTTACATCAATACTGTAGCATGGTTTAGCATGTCCACACGTGTTTCTTTAAATATCACCATTGTGTTAGTTTTTATTTATTGACGCATTTAAATTTTGTTATACATTTTTCTTTGTAAAGATTGCTTTTATTAGAGTAAAAGAGTAATAGGGTAGGGTAATGTACCCTTAAGCCCACCAAAATCTAAATTAAGTGTTTATTCTAAATATTGACATGATTGAGCCTATAAGAAAATAGTTTGCTAACATACTATATTTTTCTCTCATTAGTTTATGTATATTTTCGTATATAAAACTAAGATATTTAATTAATTGTGAAGTCAAAAGTTGAATGGAATGGTACTTGGCATCATTTAAGCACACAATATTTTCCTTAAATATATAAAATATGTTTACAAAGACATGCAATGAGGACTAAGCATCATAGTCATTTTTATTGTGTCCACAATACACATTAAGAAATGTTTAGTTTTTCATTTAAGGTTAGTTTGTGTTGGCTATGGTTTGCATGTGTTTTGTGGCACTGTACCATTTAAGCCCATTTACAAAAAAATTAATCCATGAAAAAAATCTGCTGCACAACATAATTTATGATGTATTTATTTGTGAATAAATGAAGAATCACACAACATTTAGGCCCCAGTTGTTGATGTCCCTGAAAATAAGGGGTTAAGACCACAAAGTGGTACAAAATTAGAACAGATATGTATAAAATTCCAGAATTTATCAGAATCAAATATTTAAGGGAGTCATAATAAACATTGAAACACTTTTTTAAACTTTTGGAAATGTTATTACCTTAAATTATTTCACATTTTTATTGATTTATTTCAATCTTTTTTGTTACCTGTGATATAAACTTAAATTGCACAAGTTTGCAAGCTCTCTTTAGCCAAAAGCTAGCATAGTTACAATTGAAATAATCAAAGAAACACTACATACAATCGAATGTATTAAAATAGACACAGAAATCTATTTAAAATCTAATCTGTATGCACTTGTATACGTATATGTAGTTTATACCTAATGTATTCTCAGCAAAAGTATAGATTTTGCTAGAAAGAATAGAGTTCCTGTTGAATTAAGGTAAACTTTCAGCAACATTACCAACAGCAAAATTATAAGGGTCTTCAAGAGAGACTGCTTTGGAGAAATACAATCATCATTAAAGGTATGTTGATATTTGTTCATCTGTGCTCTTATAGTCTCCTACAGAATTCCCCTCCAGGATTTTGATGAGAGTTAACAGTGTGCTGTTTGGATCCAGTAGAGTGACCAGAGGGACATTAACAGCTTTATCAATGAAGATAAGATTCTGCAGTGTCATTGCTAGCATTGAATCAACACCCAAATCGACAAGATGAACATCATCATTCAGCTCATCCAAGTCAACACCAATTGTTTCACTGATCATCGACCTTATATACCCTTGCGGAGAGGATGGTGTGGATTGCTCAGGTCCAGATAAGTTCACTTTATCTTTACTAATGGCTTCATCTATTAGTTTGAACAGCCGCATTTTCAATGACTTGTTTTGAGTGAGGACGTTATTCTGGTAGCTTTTAAAATCAAATTTGCATACAGCTTGTTGAGGCTTGTTGATCAAAAGACATTGCTCAAGACTTTCATGAATTTCTGGAGTCTCCATAAGCATGATTCCTCTTGCCTCCAGAAATTTTTGGAGATGCACTTTGTTAAACAGAAGGCCAAGATTCAAAGCCCCCCAGTTGATTGACTGTCCTTGAAGTCCAATATTTCTGCGGTACTGGCAGAAAGAGTCCATGAATGAATTAGCAGCTGCATAGTTTGTCTGTGATGCATTGCCAATAAAGGCAGAGATGGAGGAATAGCACACAAAGTAATCCAGATTGCAATGTTTAGTAGCATTGTGAAGGTTAATCACTCCATTTACTTTTGGTCTCATAACTTTCTCAAAAAGAGATTTGTCAAGACTTTCAATGAGCCCATCATGGAGGACAACTGCACTGTGAAAGACTCCTTTGATTGGAGTGGATGGAAAAAGTTTTCCAATATGAACAATTGTCTGTTGTACTTGCTCTGATAGGGAAACATCACACTGTAGACACTTAATGACAGAATCATGATTATTACTGATATTCTGTATCTCTTGCTGAAGCTGAGGGTTCGGATTACTCCTAGAAAAAATGACAATGTTCCCTCCTCCTTTCTGAGCAATGAACTTCACTGTCTCAAATCCCAGCCCTGTAAGGCCACCTGTGACAATATAGACAGATCCTTTCTGGAAAAGACTTTGTTTGGGCAACACCGGAATCTCTGACAGTTTGTTCTTAGCATCATTATTCAGTGTTATAATGGGCAGAATCTGGCATGTGAAGTATGATTTAGATTCATTCACATACAGAAGATCAATGTCTTGAGATTTCACTCTTTGAAATGTTGTTGTGTCCAAAGCCAAGGACTTTCTGTCCAAATGCACAGATTTCAGCCAGTGGTAGATTTGTGGCATCTGTACCTGCAAATACCATTGCTGCATTATTCGGGACATGAAGAGATAATGAATGTGGACTTCATTTGAAACTCTGAAAGTTTTTGGATCTACTGGTAGATTTGGCTGGTTGTCATAAACAAGAACAACATCTTTGATGACAGTGACATTGTTAACTGTTTCAATTATCTCCTTATCATATGGAGGAATGAGGACGGCTCCTTCAACCTCATTGAAATCAAATGCTAGCTGGTTTGCCTGTGTGCTTACTTTGACATCCCAACCTGATCTCTGTGCAGTAGCTGTTAACACCTTTATCAGAGATGAGTCAGGAACAGTTGAGAAAATCCCCAGTTTCCTTTGTCTGGCTTTGGGTAAAACCTTATGCAAGATCTCCCAGGCCAGTACCATAAAGGAGACACAGGGGTTGTCCTTCAGGAATGAAAGTTGCTTTGTTTTATAGCAAACAGCTGCTGGAAGAACAACTTTGGAGCTTGCAGCAACAGGATAACAACACACAGTATGGTCCCCAACTTTCAGTTTCCTTACATCTTTTCCCACAGCTGTAACAATTCCACTGTAATCAAGAGCTAAAAGCTTATGGTTTTGGGTTGTGTGTTTGTTCCAATACATTGTGTGGCCATAAGTGAAGTCAGAGGTGCTGACTGGAAAATAGTCTGATGAATGCACACAAATTTTACTTAATTGAACCTCAATATTTTTTCCAGAAATTGGTTCAATGGAATTATCCACTTGAATTGCTGATATATTTGTCATTTCATATGGATCAGATGTTTGCAAGAACCCGATTTCATTATGCAACATATGAATGCTTTGTTTATGTGTTTCCATGTTTGGCAACGGTGTGCGGGTGATTTCAGGTTTCTGAATCTTACCATCATGCAACACCAGCTCTGGATATTTGCTACAGGGGTATGCATTGAGGACCTGAACCAATGCTCTGATGTCTTTAGAGGAGACAGAGTCCATGTCAATCAACTGAAAGGAGAGTTCTGACAGCTCAGCTGCACATGCTCTTGTCATGCCCAACATTACAAACCCAGGACTGATGTGGTCCACTAGGCCTTCAGAGGACCTGTGGGTTATTACTCTGATAGCACCTGGGAAAAGAACTTCTTTAAGATATGCAATGATCCTTTTGAAATTCTCACAACACGCTGCCATGCTCTCCAAGATTATCTCTGATTTGCAAGAGGTTAGATCTGCATCACCCCAAATAAACAAAATTTCCTGAAACTCTTTCTTTACATTTGAAATGCTCAGTTTTGACAAAACAGATTCAACTCCACATTCCAGTAGTGTGTTGCTTAGTGAGGAACTTATATATTTAGATGCTGTGTGCAAGTATTTTTGCAAACCTTTAGAAATTCCTACTTCATCAGTAAAGACCAGTGCCTTGATTGATGTATCAAATGTGGCATCTTCAGAGATGATACTAAAGCTGTTGTGGTAGAAGTATTCTTCAACTACCCGACTGCGACTGCCTAGCTTTCTGATCTGCACATTCCTGAGCTCAACCAAAACCTTACCCTGTTTGTTGCTTAAGCAGCCACAAATTTCAAAACCATCTTCTTCCACATGTACTGCTTTCAGATACACAACCATCTCCTCTTGCAGTGGTTCAAATACAGTCAAGCTACCTATTTGTGTAGGAAATTGAGGTCTTGATGAAAGATCATGAATCGTAGTTGTAAGAATAAGTTGCATGACATAATCTAGGACAACAGGGTGAAGGTAATAGTCATGTAAGTGAGGCAGTAATTCATCTGGAACCCTCACAACAGATATACATTCTTTAAACTCTTCCCCACAATAAACATCTGCCTCATTTCTGAAGACAGGGCCATACTCAAATCCTGTATTACTGAGATGTTTGTAGAACCTTTCAGCTGTCACAAGATTTCTAGATCTTCTGAATATACAGTCCAAAGAAATTGATTCTTCTTCAGGCATTCTACCTAACTTTGCTTCTACTGTTCCACTTGCATATACTGCAGAAGTAGACTGTATTTTGAACTTGCATATTTTCTCTGGTGAATTGTCTAATGGATCCAGTTGCACTTTCAGGTCTGGAGCATTTTGGGTGAAAACAAAAGGATTCTGGAATGTGATGCTAAGCTGCAGAGAACTTAGTGGAACCTTTGGTTTTGCAAATTCCATAAAAGCTGCTAGGCCCAACTCAGCATAAAATGCTCCTGGGAGGATGGCAACACCATTATGTTTGTGGTCTTGCAGGAAGGCTACTGAGTCAGATGACAGATCACAGCTAAACACAGAACTGTCTGTACTGTGTTGTGTAATTACTGGGTGGTTGCTTGAGGGACCAGCCAATTGCAAATTTGGTGCAATGACTTTCTTCACATTATCAAACTGATACCTTGGGTAGGGAATTGGTTCAGTCTCAAAACCTTTGTAGAACATTTCCCAGTCCACTTTTACTCCATGTTCAAACAATTTAAATACAGTAGCTAGGGCTGTCTCATGGTCTTTTTCTGGCTGCACTGAGGGAAGCACAGTGATGTCATTTCCCAAAGTCTCTGTGATGTACCTCTGCAAAGATCTTTTTGGGCCAATCTCAACAAAGATCACATTCCTTTTGTTTTTAGCTGCTGACCTCACCGCTTGTTCAAATGCAACTGGCTCTCTGATATTTCTCGCCCAGTATTCACCAGTAGTAAAATCTGAGGAGCACTGACTTTCACCTGTCACTGTTGAAAACAATTCTGCCACCAGACTGTGTCCCTGTAATAAGCCTATATTATCTTTCACTCTGGATACAATGGGATCCATCTTGTGGCTATGATATGCGGCAGGTACATCCAGAATTCGTAGAAAAAGATCTTTTCCTCTGGCTGAGTTGCTCAAATTTTGATGCAATCTGTCAATATCATCTGCATCTCCTGAGAGAGTGCAGGACTGTGGACTGTTGTAAGCAGCCAGACAAACCTTTCCTGAATAAGATGGAAGGACTTTCAAGATTTCAGACACAGCCATATTACTGACAGCCAGCATCTTTCCTCCTGTCACAGTGCTTTGCAATAAACTGCGATAGTGGATGATCTTTACTGCATCTTCAAGTGACAACAAACCAGAACAATGAGCTGCAGCGACCTCTCCAATGGAGTGCCCAAGAACAACATCAGGACTGACACCCCAGTGCTTCAGAAGGCTGGCGATAGCAACTTGAATAGCAAACAGAAGAGCTTGGACAATCTTTGGGTCAGAGAAATCTTCAGATTCACTTTCCAACTTCCCTATTAAGTTGAAATTTGTATAGTTTTGCATTAGAGTTTCAATCTTCATGATGACTTCCCTGAAAACAGACTCCTTGTTTAGAAGGTGTCTGCACATACCTCGGTAAGTTACACCATTTCCACAAAACACAAAAACTAACTTGGAGTCTGTCTTTGATGGTTCAACCTTTTTCTGTAGAGCAGCAGTAAGTGTCTCTTTCAGGTCTGTCAAAGATGATGTCTGAAATACTTTCCTGTACTTGTGTTTCAAGTGACTTCTTCTACAAGCAGATGTGAACAGTAAAGATTGTAGATCTGAAATTGTTCCATCACTAATCTGCTTTGCAGTATCTTCAATTACATTTTTAATGGACTTTTCTGAGGCTGCAGAGAGCACAAAGAACTGATGTGTTTTACTGATCTGAGCTCTTGGTTTTTTTGACTGAACATACTGTCTGATAATTGCATGTGCATTTGTTCCACCGAACCCAAAATTATTGACTCCAGCACTTCTCACTGCATTATGACTACTGACCCATTTCTCTGTTGTAGTGGGGATTCTTAGATTGAGAGATTTAGTGTCTATGCTGGAGTTTTCTTCTGAGTAGAACACTGATGGTACAAAGGTTTCATGCTTCATCATCAAAAGAATCTTTATAAGCCCGGCAACACCTGCTGCAGATTCTGTGTGTCCAATGTTACTCTTAACAGAACCAATGAGGAGTGGTCCAGATTCATGAGGTCTTGCTCTGGCAATGACTTTTGAAATACTTCCTGCCTCTATTGGATCTCCAACTGGAGTCCCTGTCCCATGAGCCTCAACGTACTGTACACTAGTCAGGTCAGTGTCTGTTGAGTAGATTTTTCTAAGTAGCTCCTCCTGCTGGACCATAGATGGTTTGGTGATTGGGCTAACAGTGTGGCCATCTTGATTTACTGCTGTTTTGCTAATGATGCCCCAAACACAATCATGGTCTTGGAGAGCCTGTCAAAATATAGAACACATATAGTTGATGATGAATATAGTGGACAATAAAATAATATTTTTTTGTCATAAATTCAAAGATAGTCCTTTGTTTACCTTTCTCAAAGGCTTCAGCAGAACAACACCACAGCCTTCGCCTCTGCCATATCCATCTGCTTTCCTATTGAAAGGTTTACTGGTGCCTTCAGGGGAGATCATCTTTGCCTTGGAGAGAGCCACAAAGGTTGTAGGCTCTAGTATACAAGTCACCCCCGCACACACAGCCATTTCACAGTCACCTGTTGAGAGGAGCAGAGCCACAACCATGCAATCCAAAAAAGTTAGAATATTGTTAATAATAACATCTTGCATCTTGCACATCCTCATTTTGACTCAGCACCAAAATTAACAGTGGCGGCAATTGGGGCCATTGGGTTCCTCCCCACCAAGCTATACAGTACAGAGAGGAAGGGCTATATATATTAAATAAATGTGAATTATGTATTGCTAAATATTTATAAGCTGATTTGTGTGAATAAACTAAATTCACTTAATAGTAATACCATAATTACTATGTTAATGTTATTTTAGTCTATCCAGTGATGAACGGTTATATCACCTGTCAAATGGCTGTTTGCCAATTAGGGCGCACTCACACTATCCAAACCAAACCGCGCTCGGGCGCGTTTGACCCCCAAAGCCTGGTTTGTTTGACTAGTGTGATCGCTCTGTTCCGTGCCCAGGCGAGGATTTGTTAATTGCGCCGCGGCCGGGTTGCAGAGGTGGGCCGGAGCAAGGTTCACTTGGGCTCAGGTGCGGAAGGCTGTGGTGTGAGCGCAATCGTGCCTGAGCACGATTCAAAAGGTGAAGACGTCAGTTGCGCAACCACTCACGTTCATCTGCCTTATGTAAAAACCTTTTGCTGCGAGCAGCGGGGTTACGTAAATGTCCGAGCTGCACACGTGACAGATCAACTAAGCAATATGATGACGTGTGAGAGGGCTGTCTGTAATCGCGCACCAAATGACTCAGAATAAAAAACACAGACTTATCATTACGATGGGTTCCAGTGTTAAGAGAGAGCTTTACTTCCTGCTTTTTTCAAAACAATCGCATCTTAATGAAGAAAGCGCGCCCGGACTCGGATCGATAAGCAGTACAGTGTGAGTGCGTGCATCTGGGGGAGTAGGGAGGGGTGACAATCGCGCTGGGGCATGGTTTGGATAATGTGAGTGCGCCCTTAGATTCAGTCCTGCATTGCTGACAGTGTGATTTACAATTTGTTACACCCCCCCTCCAAACACTGCAAACAAATGTACTAGGTGAAGGGCTAGTTCACCCCAAAATTATTAGGGGTGGGGTAAGTGATTCATGAAAAAAATTACTTTTAGGGGAACTATCCCTTTAATGTAAGTTTTTAAGCTTACCTTGTTTTATGGCTTGACAAGCAAAGTGAAGGGCAACAAGTGATGAGGAGCAGGCACAGTCAATGGAGAGTGAGGGACCAGTAAAGTTGAATATATAGGAGATGCGGTTGGCAGCTATGCTCATCGCTGTACCAGTACTGTAGGTGTGGTCTATGTGTTTTGGGCTGTTTTTCATTGAGGCCAACTCAAAGTCCCTGTTCATTAGGCCTGACAGAAAGAAAATATGTGGTAACACTTTATTTTGATAGTCCACTTTAGACATTTTACTAATTATAAGTAACTTTGCAACTACTTATCAACTACCAATCTTTAGAGAATTAGTAGACTGTCTGCTTAATATCTACTAACACTTTATTGTGATGATATCTCAACAGACTTTCAACTGACTATAAGTATCTTTGCAGGTGCATGTCAACTTATTCCACTAACCCAAACCTCTTCCCTAACCCCAACCCTTACAGTCTACTAATACTCTAATGACAGTTAGTTGACGTATAGTTGCAAATTATTGAAAGTTAGTTGACATGTAGTTGCAAAGTTGTTTATAGTTAGTAGAATGTCTAAAGTGGACTATCAAAATAAAGTGTAACCATATGTTAAGCTAGATATTTTTAGACAGTACTAAGGAATTATGCTAATTTTTTACAACTAAACTGAATAATAAACCTCAAAGAGATTTTACATCATCCTAATGGTGAACATTGTATCTCTACAGTGAGAATGTAATAATTATAATTGTTATATTACCCAAAAACACTCCTGTGTTTGTTCCACTGGCCTTTTCCATTGGTACCCCAGCATCCTCTAGTGCTCTGTAGGTGCACTGCAGCAAAAGTTTGTGCTGAGGGTCCATGTTCGTTGATTCAGCATCAGTGATGCCAAAGAACTTGTGGTCAAACTCATTTAAACTGCACAAAAACAATTTAAAATATTTAAATGTATTTATTGCTTTAGGAATTAAGCCGCTGTATCATTTACATTTTTTTACAATGTTATGCAGCATTCCAGTTTGAGTGAACGCTGACGTATGTATCTGCCACTACTCTCCGTTGTATCTGCCACTACTCTCCAATGTTTTAGACATTTTAAAGTGTTACCAGTGGCCTTGTCAACGATTAAAGGGCTCATAAAGGGTTTAAAATGATTTCAATGGACTGTCCTCACAGTTTGGAGATTATGCAACGCAAACTGTTTCTTCGGCTTGTCAGAGTCATGGGCGCGGGTGGGTGCTTGATTTTACTAATCATTTACTAATTCGCTGTCTGATATTATTTATATTTTTGTATACCAAATAATGAGGCAAATGGCATAAAAGGGTATGGATGGGTTTAAATATATCCTAAAAATGTATTGTTATAGCTGATAGAGGTCAGAGTTAAGGGCTCGTTATAGTCGTACGTAGGTCCTACGGAGTAGCCGTGACGGTGTAGGTTCCGTGTCGGTTGTCATTTATACTTTTGCGTCGTTGTCTGCGTCGACGTGCAAACACACGCACAGACCGCTGGTAGGCAGTATCCACACGTGTAACCACAGTAGCAGCGCGACCGTCAAAGAAGAAGAAGCTTGGCAAGTTAACCCACAAACGAAGAAACAGCAACTTGTTGTGTATGATTTGAGAAGACCAGCAATGATGGAAGTAAATAAACAGTGACGTTTGTTGCAGTTTGAGTTAAATCACTCCTCAACTTGGCTCATCTTTGTTTTCACCGTCTCAAATGGAAATACCTATGACGCAGTTTTTTTAACTGACGGGAGGGGTTCTGGTGGACCAATCACAGCGCTTGCGGTCCGCGTAGAACTGACGTGCTGTAAACATTTTTGCGAGGTGCACGTCAGGCTACGCAGAGCTACACACAGGGTATGGATAGCCTACGGCGTAGAACTAAAGCCCGATTTATAGTCGTGCGTAAGTTCTACGCCATAGCTATAGCGTAGGCTATCCGTAGCCTGTGCGTAGCCTGATGTGCATCTCGCAAAATTTTTAACAGCGCGTTGAGGAGTGATAATAATATTCTGAAATAAGACAGTCTTTATGACGTATGCAGCCTGCAAATGCGAGGATGCAGCCCTCTGTTTGAGAAACGGCCAATCAGAAATCCTGCCGTCATCAGCAACAGAGCAGCTGTGGGAATGCTATGAGCATGCCCAAACAATGAAGTTATTATTTTTTAGTAATACATTACAGTGTTTTTAAATTTAATTGTGATAACGTTAATAAAAAAATTAATTCATATTAAATCTTGTGCATATTCTTATGACACATATCCGGTACGCGTTTAAAAAAACAAATCGGGTAATGAGCGTAAAGTTAGGTTAATATTAACTCTTGCAGGCAGCCAACATTTTAAGCATATACTAACATGGATAAACGCACATATTTCAATACCAAGACGGATCAGAACAACAACAACGCTTCAAATTCAAGTTTGCAGTCGACATAACAACAGCATTAAAGTTTGAAGATATCATTAACACATATGATGATACGAGGCCCAAATGCAGGATTTTGCTTCATGAGGTAAGGCAATGATTATTTATTATTATTGGCTGCCATGCCAAATCACTATATCTGCTTTATTTTAAAAGTAACATTACTTTCTGAATGTATAGCTTTTTTAAATGTATGGGGGGGGGGGGGCGTTTATGCTTGGAGATGTAAATTGTTGCTATGGCAAGTGGCACCTTGGAGGTTTTGGGAAAAAAACCTATTTAAATTAGGTTTTGCCTTTTAAGATTGATTCTGTAGGGACAGACCGCGTGTTTACGTCTTAAACGTGAGAGCACCCGTGAATTGTTTTTAAAGCGCAGCACAAAATGCTGGGATGCCTGTAGGAAAACCTGTAATGCATGCCCCACCTCCGGGCCTTTCTGACTGGTCCACTATTCGGCGTATAAATCACGGCGCTGCAAAAGACAAGCGCCAATCACGTCAGTCTAGCTCGTGTTATAAAGAAAAACAATTAAATTAATGAAAGTGGAATGAAAAAATCAGTTGAAAAGTCTAAAATGACCTCCATAAAAATGGGTCTCTTAAATGCTCATTCTATATTAAACAAGGATTTTATTGTGAATGACTTTGTTACATCGTGCTTGTTGGATTTTTGTTTATTACTAGACTTGGTTGAATTCTGGTGATCAAATGGCTTTGGGTGAGTTGACAGCAACTGGCTGTGACTTTCTGAACTCTCCCCGGACCACTGGACGAGGTGGTGGTGTAAGCCAATGTTTTTAGAGACTCTTTTAAATGCAGATGTTATCCACAGGAATATATTCAAGTTTTGAGGTACAGTTGCTAAAGATTGATACTCTGGAAACCCTTTTCTGTGCCTTGGTGTATAGTCCTTCTAAACTGAATAAGGATTTCATCCAGCATTTTTCTGATTTTCTCTCTGGATTAGTGTCTCGTCGTGATAAACTTTTGTGCCCGGTTACATGAAATTTCTTAAGTGAGGGTTTCCCTGATGGAGAAAAATCCCTGTGGTAAGGGATTTCTTTAAGAGCGTTGCAACTACAGTAAGGTCTTAACTGTCACCCTCACCTAAGTGTTTATACTAAGTATTTTACGGTAGTCTCTTCCAAAACACGACAATGGAGAAGCAGTTGCTATAGTTACAAAATCTCACAGCGTAAACAAATCAACGCACGCAGCTAAACAGATGGTGGATTTGTGTAAAATGAAACATCGCAAATAACAGACGGTAAAGTGGCGCATGTATAAAACCTCAAAGTAATTCAAACTTGAAGCACTTCAGATTGACTGACGATCAAACCGCTATTCTCCTAATAAATGCGCATCACTTTTCTCTAGGGATTATTTCGATCATTAGAAATGCGCGTTGATACTAACTTTTCTTAAATAACCATAAAACCAGCCATCGCGTGTGACGTTAAGGGACCTCTTATAGTACCTTAATTTTTTTAAGTGAAAATGGGACTTTAGGACTTTGCAGCAACACATAACCGAACTTAAGGCGATACTTAAGCATTTAAGGGTAAATACTTCTCAACAACCTTACAGTAAGTTTTTTTATTAAGGGTACCTCTAACCTTATATTTAAGGGAATTCTTAGCTTTAGGACTTTCATGCAACCGGGCACTGGTCCTTGGGGATTTTAATGTTCATCTATGCTGTCCATCGAAGCCATTGATGAATTCATTTCTTTCTCTTATTGAGACTTTTAATTTCATACATCACTGGTTCTACTCATAAGAAAGGTCATACATTAGATCTTGTGTTTTCATATGCCATTTCGGTATCTAATTTGGTGGTCTCAGATGTCGGCATCTTTGTAGTTTTTGGTGCTGTTTGTTCTTATGTCCCTCCAACCTCTTCTCATTATGCTATGCCCATAAACTCCACAACTGCAACGCTTTTTACTTAATTATATTCATCACATTCTATAGACAATGTCTCAGAGGGGCATGGTACGGAAATGCTTGTTGAAGCTTTCAATAAATCATGTACACTTGCCCTAGATAATGTTGCTCCTCTTAAAGTAGAAACGTAAGGGAACCTCTCAACCTTGGTCAAGCAATGCTACCTGCTCTCTTAGACAAGAGTGCAGGAAAGCAGAATGAAAATGGAAGAGATATAAACTTCAGATTTCGTTTGAGATGCTAAAGGAGTGCCTGGCTAATTATCAGAAGGCAGTGAAGGAGGCAAAAACTTATTTTCAAAACTAATCTCAGGTAACATTAATCGTCCAAAAGCAATTTTTGATACATTAAATGTATCAAAAATTGCTTTTGGACGATTTAAATTTGTTTTTAATCCCTCAAGGAATGGTTTGAGAGATGCTACACAAGAGAAGTGTGAAGAATTTTTAATGTTTTTTGTAAAAAAAAAATTGTGATTATATCTTCACATTCCCTTTTATTAACTAATCCGGCACGGTCTAGCCATTTCTCGAACTTTGATCCAGTCTCATCAGCACAGCTGGCTGACATTGTCTCAAAAATAAATAGAGGCAGCTGTACACTGGATATTCTCCCATCTCAACAATGCAAAGCCAAGGGCCACTGACCACAATGTTTGCTCTGCTTGTTGTTTTTGATGCTGTTTCTGCTCTTCTCCATCCTGGATCTAGTAGAACTCACAGTTTGGATCATATAATGTTTTTTTCTAGTCACAGATTGGATCATTTTAGATCAGAAAAATTTGGGTTACTGTGTGCTTTAAGAGGAAGTTCTGCACAAAGCCACGTGGCCTAATGTCACAAATTAGATTTTTAATGGATTATGTTCACTTCAAGACATAAATAATTATTTTATTTTTATTAGAATACATGCCGAGATTATTTTATGTGTATCTGTCTGGTAAAGACATGAGAGAGACAACGTGTCTGCATTGTCGGAAATGCAACTCTCTGAATGCAAGGCTGTCTGTAATCGCGCACCAAATGACTCAGAATAAAAAACACAGACTTATCATTACGATGGGTTCCAGTGTTAAGAGAGAGCTTTACTTCCTGCTTTTTTCAAAACAATCGCATCTTAATGAAGAAAGCGCGCCCGGACTCGGATCGATAAGCAGTACAGTGTGAGTGCGTGCATCTGGGGGAGTAGGGAGGGGTGACAATCGCGCTGGGGCATGGTTTGGATAATGTGAGTGCGCCCTTAGATTCAGTCCTGCATTGCTGACAGTGTGATTTACAATTTGTTACACCCCCCCTCCAAACACTGCAAACAAATGTACTAGGTGAAGGGCTAGTTCACCCCAAAATTATTAGGGGTGGGGTAAGTGATTCATGAAAAAAATTACTTTTAGGGGAACTATCCCTTTAATGTAAGTTTTTAAGCTTACCTTGTTTTATGGCTTGACAAGCAAAGTGAAGGGCAACAAGTGATGAGGAGCAGGCACAGTCAATGGAGAGTGAGGGACCAGTAAAGTTGAATATATAGGAGATGCGGTTGGCAGCTATGCTCATCGCTGTACCAGTACTGTAGGTGTGGTCTATGTGTTTTGGGCTGTTTTTCATTGAGGCCAACTCAAAGTCCCTGTTCATTAGGCCTGACAGAAAGAAAATATGTGGTAACACTTTATTTTGATAGTCCACTTTAGACATTTTACTAATTATAAGTAACTTTGCAACTACTTATCAACTACCAATCTTTAGAGAATTAGTAGACTGTCTGCTTAATATCTACTAACACTTTATTGTGATGATATCTCAACAGACTTTCAACTGACTATAAGTATCTTTGCAGGTGCATGTCAACTTATTCCACTAACCCAAACCTCTTCCCTAACCCCAACCCTTACAGTCTACTAATACTCTAATGACAGTTAGTTGACGTATAGTTGCAAATTATTGAAAGTTAGTTGACATGTAGTTGCAAAGTTGTTTATAGTTAGTAGAATGTCTAAAGTGGACTATCAAAATAAAGTGTAACCATATGTTAAGCTAGATATTTTTAGACAGTACTAAGGAATTATGCTAATTTTTTACAACTAAACTGAATAATAAACCTCAAAGAGATTTTACATCATCCTAATGGTGAACATTGTATCTCTACAGTGAGAATGTAATAATTATAATTGTTATATTACCCAAAAACACTCCTGTGTTTGTTCCACTGGCCTTTTCCATTGGTACCCCAGCATCCTCTAGTGCTCTGTAGGTGCACTGCAGCAAAAGTTTGTGCTGAGGGTCCATGTTCGTTGATTCAGCATCAGTGATGCCAAAGAACTTGTGGTCAAACTCATTTAAACTGCACAAAAACAATTTAAAATATTTAAATGTATTTATTGCTTTAGGAATTAAGCCGCTGTATCATTTACATTTTTTTACAATGTTATGCAGCATTCCAGTTTGAGTGAACGCTGACGTATGTATCTGCCACTACTCTCCGTTGTATCTGCCACTACTCTCCAATGTTTTAGACATTTTAAAGTGTTACCAGTGGCCTTGTCAACGATTAAAGGGCTCATAAAGGGTTTAAAATGATTTCAATGGACTGTCCTCACAGTTTGGAGATTATGCAACGCAAACTGTTTCTTCGGCTTGTCAGAGTCATGGGCGCGGGTGGGTGCTTGATTTTACTAATCATTTACTAATTCGCTGTCTGATATTATTTATATTTTTGTATACCAAATAATGAGGCAAATGGCATAAAAGGGTATGGATGGGTTTAAATATATCCTAAAAATGTATTGTTATAGCTGATAGAGGTCAGAGTTAAGGGCTCGTTATAGTCGTACGTAGGTCCTACGGAGTAGCCGTGACGGTGTAGGTTCCGTGTCGGTTGTCATTTATACTTTTGCGTCGTTGTCTGCGTCGACGTGCAAACACACGCACAGACCGCTGGTAGGCAGTATCCACACGTGTAACCACAGTAGCAGCGCGACCGTCAAAGAAGAAGAAGCTTGGCAAGTTAACCCACAAACGAAGAAACAGCAACTTGTTGTGTATGATTTGAGAAGACCAGCAATGATGGAAGTAAATAAACAGTGACGTTTGTTGCAGTTTGAGTTAAATCACTCCTCAACTTGGCTCATCTTTGTTTTCACCGTCTCAAATGGAAATACCTATGACGCAGTTTTTTTAACTGACGGGAGGGGTTCTGGTGGACCAATCACAGCGCTTGCGGTCCGCGTAGAACTGACGTGCTGTAAACATTTTTGCGAGGTGCACGTCAGGCTACGCAGAGCTACACACAGGGTATGGATAGCCTACGGCGTAGAACTAAAGCCCGATTTATAGTCGTGCGTAAGTTCTACGCCATAGCTATAGCGTAGGCTATCCGTAGCCTGTGCGTAGCCTGATGTGCATCTCGCAAAATTTTTAACAGCGCGTTGAGGAGTGATAATAATATTCTGAAATAAGACAGTCTTTATGACGTATGCAGCCTGCAAATGCGAGGATGCAGCCCTCTGTTTGAGAAACGGCCAATCAGAAATCCTGCCGTCATCAGCAACAGAGCAGCTGTGGGAATGCTATGAGCATGCCCAAACAATGAAGTTATTATTTTTTAGTAATACATTACAGTGTTTTTAAATTTAATTGTGATAACGTTAATAAAAAAATTAATTCATATTAAATCTTGTGCATATTCTTATGACACATATCCGGTACGCGTTTAAAAAAACAAATCGGGTAATGAGCGTAAAGTTAGGTTAATATTAACTCTTGCAGGCAGCCAACATTTTAAGCATATACTAACATGGATAAACGCACATATTTCAATACCAAGACGGATCAGAACAACAACAACGCTTCAAATTCAAGTTTGCAGTCGACATAACAACAGCATTAAAGTTTGAAGATATCATTAACACATATGATGATACGAGGCCCAAATGCAGGATTTTGCTTCATGAGGTAAGGCAATGATTATTTATTATTATTGGCTGCCATGCCAAATCACTATATCTGCTTTATTTTAAAAGTAACATTACTTTCTGAATGTATAGCTTTTTTAAATGTATGGGGGGGGGGCGTTTATGCTTGGAGATGTAAATTGTTGCTATGGCAAGTGGCACCTTGGAGGTTTTGGGAAAAAAACCTATTTAAATTAGGTTTTGCCTTTTAAGATTGATTCTGTAGGGACAGACCGCGTGTTTACGTCTTAAACGTGAGAGCACCCGTGAATTGTTTTTAAAGCGCAGCACAAAATGCTGGGATGCCTGTAGGAAAACCTGTAATGCATGCCCCACCTCCGGGCCTTTCTGACTGGTCCACTATTCGGCGTATAAATCACGGCGCTGCAAAAGACAAGCGCCAATCACGTCAGTCTAGCTCGTGTTATAAAGAAAAACAATTAAATTAATGAAAGTGGAATGAAAAAATCAGTTGAAAAGTCTAAAATGACCTCCATAAAAATGGGTCTCTTAAATGCTCATTCTATATTAAACAAGGATTTTATTGTGAATGACTTTGTTACATCGTGCTTGTTGGATTTTTGTTTATTACTAGACTTGGTTGAATTCTGGTGATCAAATGGCTTTGGGTGAGTTGACAGCAACTGGCTGTGACTTTCTGAACTCTCCCCGGACCACTGGACGAGGTGGTGGTGTAAGCCAATGTTTTTAGAGACTCTTTTAAATGCAGATGTTATCCACAGGAATATATTCAAGTTTTGAGGTACAGTTGCTAAAGATTGATACTCTGGAAACCCTTTTCTGTGCCTTGGTGTATAGTCCTTCTAAACTGAATAAGGATTTCATCCAGCATTTTTCTGATTTTCTCTCTGGATTAGTGTCTCGTCGTGATAAACTTTTGTGCCCGGTTACATGAAATTTCTTAAGTGAGGGTTTCCCTGATGGAGAAAAATCCCTGTGGTAAGGGATTTCTTTAAGAGCGTTGCAACTACAGTAAGGTCTTAACTGTCACCCTCACCTAAGTGTTTATACTAAGTATTTTACGGTAGTCTCTTCCAAAACACGACAATGGAGAAGCAGTTGCTATAGTTACAAAATCTCACAGCGTAAACAAATCAACGCACGCAGCTAAACAGATGGTGGATTTGTGTAAAATGAAACATCGCAAATAACAGACGGTAAAGTGGCGCATGTATAAAACCTCAAAGTAATTCAAACTTGAAGCACTTCAGATTGACTGACGATCAAACCGCTATTCTCCTAATAAATGCGCATCACTTTTCTCTAGGGATTATTTCGATCATTAGAAATGCGCGTTGATACTAACTTTTCTTAAATAACCATAAAACCAGCCATCGCGTGTGACGTTAAGGGACCTCTTATAGTACCTTAATTTTTTTAAGTGAAAATGGGACTTTAGGACTTTGCAGCAACACATAACCGAACTTAAGGCGATACTTAAGCATTTAAGGGTAAATACTTCTCAACAACCTTACAGTAAGTTTTTTTATTAAGGGTACCTCTAACCTTATATTTAAGGGAATTCTTAGCTTTAGGACTTTCATGCAACCGGGCACTGGTCCTTGGGGATTTTAATGTTCATCTATGCTGTCCATCGAAGCCATTGATGAATTCATTTCTTTCTCTTATTGAGACTTTTAATTTCATACATCACTGGTTCTACTCATAAGAAAGGTCATACATTAGATCTTGTGTTTTCATATGCCATTTCGGTATCTAATTTGGTGGTCTCAGATGTCGGCATCTTTGTAGTTTTTGGTGCTGTTTGTTCTTATGTCCCTCCAACCTCTTCTCATTATGCTATGCCCATAAACTCCACAACTGCAACGCTTTTTACTTAATTATATTCATCACATTCTATAGACAATGTCTCAGAGGGGCATGGTACGGAAATGCTTGTTGAAGCTTTCAATAAATCATGTACACTTGCCCTAGATAATGTTGCTCCTCTTAAAGTAGAAACGTAAGGGAACCTCTCAACCTTGGTCAAGCAATGCTACCTGCTCTCTTAGACAAGAGTGCAGGAAAGCAGAATGAAAATGGAAGAGATATAAACTTCAGATTTCGTTTGAGATGCTAAAGGAGTGCCTGGCTAATTATCAGAAGGCAGTGAAGGAGGCAAAAACTTATTTTCAAAACTAATCTCAGGTAACATTAATCGTCCAAAAGCAATTTTTGATACATTAAATGTATCAAAAATTGCTTTTGGACGATTTAAATTTGTTTTTAATCCCTCAAGGAATGGTTTGAGAGATGCTACACAAGAGAAGTGTGAAGAATTTTTAATGTTTTTTGTAAAAAAAAAATTGTGATTATATCTTCACATTCCCTTTTATTAACTAATCCGGCACGGTCTAGCCATTTCTCGAACTTTGATCCAGTCTCATCAGCACAGCTGGCTGACATTGTCTCAAAAATAAATAGAGGCAGCTGTACACTGGATATTCTCCCATCTCAACAATGCAAAGCCAAGGGCCACTGACCACAATGTTTGCTCTGCTTGTTGTTTTTGATGCTGTTTCTGCTCTTCTCCATCCTGGATCTAGTAGAACTCACAGTTTGGATCATATAATGTTTTTTTCTAGTCACAGATTGGATCATTTTAGATCAGAAAAATTTGGGTTACTGTGTGCTTTAAGAGGAAGTTCTGCACAAAGCCACGTGGCCTAATGTCACAAATTAGATTTTTAATGGATTATGTTCACTTCAAGACATAAATAATTATTTTATTTTTATTAGAATACATGCCGAGATTATTTTATGTGTATCTGTCTGGTAAAGACATGAGAGAGACAACGTGTCTGCATTGTCGGAAATGCAACTCTCTGAATGCAAGTTTCTAAATGTGTCCTTCTTTATGTAGCTTGCGAGTAACTGTTATGCAATCCATATCACATTTAAAGGCAGAGTGAACAATGTTTGAAAGTCAATGTTGACGCCCCTACCCCAATAGAATTCGGACCTTCTTTTGATAGACCTTCCGCACACACACGCAGCCCCGGCAAGGATGTCAGTTAGTAGACATGTCCCTTCAGTGGCGAACCGTGGGTACTTTAGCTGGGCCTTCAAAATATGCAATGAAGTGCAAATGCCTCTCCATCCATAATACTAGGCTATTCATATTTCGTTAAATCATACAGTGAACGTGTAAAAATTCTGAGCACGCAAAGTTAAATTACAGAATGGGCATTGTCTGCCTTTAAATGCAGTTTTAAAGTTTAAATTACTTTAATCTAACTGATAAACACAAATACAGACTCTGTTGCTCTGTAATGACAGGGGCTCTGTAAATTTGCACTTAACAAGCTTAAATTATGTTCTTTAATTTATTTTTTATTTTTTGGAAATATATATTTAGCTGTAGGATACCTTGATAATCTTTTTCATAAGGGGAAATATAGCACCCTGCGTTCTCAGTGCACCTCCTTGTGGCTTATAACTGTTGTTATAAGATATCCAGGGTTTTGCAAAATCGCTAGCCCGAGCCCCGAGGTCCCGGAGCTATTGCGAATTCTTGTCGGGCTACCAAAATGTATCTCCGCCCTGCCCATCGGGTATAGCGAGGAAAAACATATTTGAATGTTTTCGCATTCACTCAGATTTAGTTAGGAAATTACATTGTATGTAATTCGGCGTCGTCTGTCAGTCATTACTATCCTCACGTAACAAGTGAAACTGTCAGGAAGTAAAAGTATAATTAAACCTATTATTTTTCTCGTGTTCGCGTCATATGCACAGGCTCCTCTGCACGCGCTTCTCCCAGCTGTACCCGGTTAAGTAATTTCGTTTTACCTCAGCCCTATCAAGCTAGCCACAACGTCAATCACGTTTTCCGCCATTTACCTCAACCACTCTCACCGCAGAAATTCAGGCCATTAGACTGTATTAATATTAACGGTCTATGATCTTCGTCTTTGGTGTTTTACGGCAGCTTGCATCCAGTTTGTTGCATGATTCGGACTTCATGAAGGCTTACAATGTTTCGTTTTTTGCCCACCCACTTGAAATCAAAACGTGATTGGTCGATTTGCCCGTCACTCTCCACACCAAAACACATAGCTTGGCCTTCCCTGGGATTCATGAAGTCCTAACCAATGAATGAGCCAGATAACCGGGCCTTAATAGAGACAGACGATTCTGATTGGATTAGATGTTTTCATGACATGAACCTGACAGTAAGCTTAACGTTAGAACATAGATGAGAGAAAATATATTACATGTATTGTATTAAATTGAATTAAATAGAAATTTAAAAATGTAAAAACATATTTTTATTGAATATTATTTATTTGTAGTATTATTATAATAAAAAATATTTGTATACATTTTTTTTAGGCCTTCTCTGAAGGCGTAGAAGGCCCTGAAGGTTCCCCACTGCGTCCCTTACTGCTGATTGGCTACAAGTGTGTGTTGGTAGTCGGCACGACTCTCTTTTCCAAAGCGTTTTTCAAACATTGTGCACTCTGGCTTTAAGCTTGCTGTGGGAGATTTCACTTCCTACGTTGAACGGTGGAATTTGTGCTAATATAATGTTACACATCAGATATTTTTCCCAACAGTTTACCAAACATTGACGTAAGATAAAACAGATTATATCTGTGTGAATTCTTGTCAAAACATATAATTATAAATCCTTAATTCTGTGTATATGTGTACATATCGGGTTGTATGCTCGCGCATGTGTGCATGGATCTGTCAGTCACAGCAAGGAAGATCGTTTTCTATGTCTTATCGCTATTATTAACAGCCTTTTTTTTAAAGTTCCCCGCCAGCATTTTTTTAAATTTTCACAAAAGTTTCACAAAATTCCTTCCAAGAAAAAGTTGGTTTATAAATATAAACATACAACAAATTTTAAATGAAAGAACAGACTCTACTTTCAAACTAAAAAACGATAAAAAAAATGACAGCCTATCTTTATTTCTTATGGGTATGTTTTTTCAAAAATAAAAAAATTGAGCAATAATCTGAAAATAATAGCATTTTTGTTAAGGACTTTTGTTAGAGATCAGGGGCCGTATTCACAAAGAATTTTAAGGCTAAAAGTAGCTCCTAACTGGCGAATTTAGGAGCAACTCCTAAAAATACTGGGCGTGTCACTCCTAAATTTAGGACTCCTAATTTTTTTCACTAAAAGTAATTCACGAAGCATTTTAGCCCTAAAAGTAGCACCTAAGTCTGGGACAGCTTAAAAGAAGTCGAGAGGACTCCTAACTCACTAAGACCTATTCACAAAAGATCTTAAAATGCCTTAGGTGCTGATCCTCCTTAACATGGACAGTTTCACCAACTCAAAAGCATTGCACATAACACTTAAAAGCACACTTTAATGTAAGCATATTGTTTATGACATTTGTTTCATAATTCATTACATTCATGACAAGCAGGAAGATTTTTAGAATTACATGAAACAATAATGAAATTAAATATTTAATATTATAGGCATACCTGTTGCCATGCTAGTCTGTTTAAAGGCTGCAATCTCAACCCTCTACTGCGATTGTAATGCATATACCACCGCCTCTCGCATTCGTCCGGGGTCCGCGACATAAGCGGGAATGTTGCATTGATCTGCAACAAATCCTCTCCCCAGTGATGCGCGGGTTGATCCGAAATGAGCGGATGCATGCGGTCACCCGCGGTTACGAGTCATCCAAAAATATTTTTAATGATATTCGGGTCGCAGTCGGTCGGGTCGTTTGAAATAAAGATGGCAATTAACTATTAAACAATTACTACTTAAAAAAATGCGGGCCAGGGAGCGGGTCGGGTACACTATTTATTTTTTATTTTTTGCGGTCCGATTTGCGGGCGGGTCAGTTGAAAACGTTGGTCGGGTGCCAGTTGTTTTGTACGTTGACCCACGCATCACTTTCTCGCATGTCTCACGCTTAGTTTTGCTTGATATCTCAGTGCAGAATTTCCCTTTTATTACGTGTCTTTTTTCCAGCACCAACTGGGCCAGCAGCAGTAACTGATCCTGCATCCTTTTGGGCTTTCTTTTTCGTTTTGGCGAGTTCATAATCCACCATCATTTATTTATTACATTATTAGGCAGGCTTCTTTAATATGGGCAACATTTCCTTGCTTTAAGTAGTCTAACGTTATTTAGGCTAATAGGATGTACATGAATCAAGCAAGTGTTGATGTAATGTGGTTTTTTTATTATTAGGCACTTGGCGGTTTTCATTTGTATTAGGCTACCTTGATTTAATTTAATTAAATTCACGACTTTTCTTTTATATATGCATTTCGATGGCATTACTATTATTATTTTGTATAGGACACAGACATATTTCGATATTGTAATTCCATGATTTGGTGCGTCTGTGTTATGTTACGCATGACAGCTGTCATCTAACAACCAATCACCGTGGTCATTGCGAGGCAGCTCGTGCATGAGAATTGACGTCATCCGTAGCAACGAAGACTCACTCTTAGTTTAGGAGTTATCATTTTTCCTTACTAAAAGTAGGTCTGAAAGGCGTTGTGAATAACTTTTAAGAGAAAACTCCTAGCTAAAATCTTTTAGTGCGATTTAGGAGTACTCTTAGTGGTAAGATAAAATGCTTTGTGAATACGGCCCCTGATTCAGAATGATGATCAAAACATACATGAAGTTTTTGATGTTGTTGAAATACTTGATGCTTGTGACACTTTTAAACCTGCACAAATTATTTTCTGTTCAGCACCTGCATTTTTTTTAAGATTTGTGATCCAGGTGGGTATTTTTGGGCAAACATTGCATTGTAGGTTTTGCATACACCCAGTAGTAAAGTACAGAGAAAACAGAAAGGCTGCTCATCTCGATCAGTGAAGGCGAACTGGTTTTCCATTCCTCCAGCACTCGCATACCTTCACTGCAGATGCTTCGACTTTTCTTGTTTGCATGTTTACTTTGTTGGAAACTAGTTTTTTTCCCCTAATAAGAAATTTGTCCATCTTGATCCCTGATCCTAACGCATGCTGCTTACAACTGTTAGAATTTTACCAAAGCGCGCTTACATGTGCTCGTCAACTAAGCTACATCTGCGCATAAATATGACCACCAAAATTATTTTATGTGACAAAAACAGTATGGTTTAAATGAATATTAATTATATATTTTTATAATTTAAAAATTAAAATTATTTATAAAAATGTAAGTTATTATTTAATGAGGGTGGCATATGCTGGGCCGCACCTACAGGTTGAGAACCACTATTTTAACCTGATAATGAAATAATTTGTTTGTAACACACTATTGTTGATTAGCTTTCAAGAGGGAAAACAATTCTTACCCATCGATAAGTGCTGCTTTTGCTGTATATGTCTTTCCTGCTTTACTGTCATCTGAATCGTACCATTGAGAGAGGTCAAATCTTTCAGTTGGTATTTGTACAGCACAGTTCTTTCCATGAAGAAGAACCTGCCAGAAGTTTTCAAGTCCTTCACCTAAAAGATATTAAATGTTTAAACGTCATACAAAATATACAAAGTTTAAAGCTAATATTTTAATTAATACAATTAAATTCATGATTCTTATAACATGTACGCTGTTATAAATGTACCTCCAGGGAAATGGCATCCAATACCAACAACAGCAATATCTGCATCATCATCCATCATGTTTTAGGAAGGTTTATGTGCTCTTTGATAAATTAAGATAGATTAAAAACATAGAATGAAGCAAACATTATGTTTAATGTATATTAGAAACAGAGATACAAGTTCTTATAAATGACCAAAAAAGCACAATGCAAATGAATCAATATAATGATTATAATGTCTACAGAACGTCTGCAAACACCATAACCAGTAAAATAATAAAATATTTTTTTTTCTTTATTGATTTTTTTTTGCAAACAAAATGGTAAAAGCAATCATATTTGACATATCAGGACAGAAATACATGATATAAATATTTTAACTTACCTAGATACTCATTTTCTTTGTTGCAGACAGAGCTTTGACAGAGCCATGTCCTACCCTGTATTTATAAAGCTTTAAGCATCCAGTAATGATTGACCTTTATACTGTAAGTATTCTGCTTATCTGATATTTTGTGCTTTTGTGTCATCACACATTATTCCACATCAGCATCCGGCAACTCATCCCTATTTTTTTTAAGGTGCTTTACTCCATTTTTTCTCTAGATAAGCAGTACTTTGAAAGAGTTGTGTACAGGTAATGTGGATGAAAAAACAGTGATGAACAAAAAATGTTATGTTTCAATCATTTTTTGTGGTACTGTATGCCCTTTTGTTGATTTATTTGCTGAATCACAAACTTTTTGGTGCATTGATATCACATTTACTGATATCTTTTTTCGTAGTAAGAACTAGTGGTCTTAGCAGATCTTACATTACATTATTTCCTTTTATTGAGTACCAATGCATCCTCATAGAGTACAGAAACAAAATAATTTACATTGTAATTCCCTACTGAAGTGGATGGTCAATGAACATTTAAAAATTATTAACTGATCTAAATATATCTATTTGACTTTAATACCCTGTAACAATCTTAAAAACTCATAAATATAAATACAGCGTCATACAACTTTTTCCTTTGAATCAGATGTTTTTGTTTGTCTGATGCAGTCTCACTCTGTGAAAACCCAGCTAAAGTAATTTTTTTTGTGATTTACTGTTTTGGACATAAACTTATCCTACATAATGTAAAGAACCATCCGTGAAAATATAACATTGATATCTTTAATAGCCTATTGACTGAGTAAGGTCATGTCAGAGATTGAATTAAATGTGAAATTATTGGTTAAAATTTAACTTTGATGCTTGTTATCTCATAATTATTTTACGAGTCTTTAGGCTGAATTTCGCATGAAGGCTTACATAGGATTTCTTCAGAACTGCCATAAATGACGCCAACGAACTTCCACTGTAAAGCAAGTCATAAAACGTATGCATAATATAGACCTATGTACTATAAAATGATAATGAGATAATTTACTCAGCTGACACATTCTAATCAATGTGAACATTTGAAATATATATAAAAAGTATCTCTAAATCAATGACCACGTTTACATGCACCCTTATGTGATTATAATGGAATTTTGGCAATATTGTGATTTTACTTTACCTCATGTAAACAATACTTCAATAACAATTAGGCTCATAATCGTAGTGCGTATAATTGTATTAAACGAGGTTGCGTACATCACTTTTAATTTCAGTATGCGTCCATGTCAACGCATTAATCGCATCTATACCACGATAACTGAAGTGTTTGTGTATTTTATTCACACACCTTAAGCACAAATTTGTTTTAAACTTGAAATTAGGACATTTTCCTTGAACTCTGTCAACACGACTTGCTGTCAGCAGCCTGCCTTCATCCAGAAACAGTTTAAATAACGCGACAGCAGATTATAAAACCGTTACAGGCACCGTCATAATATTTCTGTCTTCATCACGGCACTGAATAACGAAAAATGCCATAAGAATGTGTTTGTCATTTACCCTAAGTAAATTAAAACAGTGGACAGTATATGTTAATTCAGCCTGGTCTTACTGTTAATACGTAGTATGTACACGTAACTTTAAAAAAACAAAACAATTAATTGTACGTTTTAGCATCTATGAAGACATATTTACATTATTTAAACGTAACGTAACGTAAACGTTTTTTTACGGCTAAAAAAACTTAAACCGTTTAAATATCTTTCATTAAAGATTGCTGTATAATTTCCCTTTAACCATTTTAGCGATAATGTTAGCACCTTAACCCTACCCCAAACCTTACCCTAACCCTTTTTATACAAAATTTTTAAATGTGTAATGTATTCTTTTTATATTATTCAACGTAACAGACATATATGTGTAGGAACATTAGTAACAATATAGCCTTTAAAATATATTTTAAGCCGCTAATACAGTCCTCAACCTCAAAATCAAAGAAGCGTCCATTAATCTGTTACTTGTCTTTTAATCTGTTTAAAATGCACAATATTATCAATTATGTGCTGCATCCTTGTCACTTTTCAGAGATTTTTGCTGTTTTTATAGTGTTTTGATCATGTTACATTATTTTATTCTGGCGACAGGCGCTGCAATCACCGTAGTCACAGACGTCATCAGCATCAGAGCGCGCTCATGAGCTTTGCTGTTGCTGCTGCATTTGGCGATCTGAGGAATTAAAACGTGTAAGAAACGCTCACAACATTTCCAAACCCCACTACGGTAATGTGCAGTTAACCTCCTCTGTGTGGAAAATGTATGGTTTAAAATGTGACCGTCTCGACGTTATATTAGTAAAGATTTCTAGATTCATCTTCTTGGTACAACGCCAAAGTTCGCCAGAGTTCACAGGGGCGCGGAATCACACATGCTCACATATGAGGTAAAATTTTATCTAATAATTTTATCTAAACATATTTTTTTAAATCATTATTGAACATTAAACTCAATCACGTGGCTATAGCTTATGTCATTTTTGTTGTTTATATACAATTACATTCACTTCATAGGATAATGCAGTTGTCGTGCAAAATGTATTAATGACACAATTAAACAAAACGTAAATAAACAAAACATGCCGTTTCAGATGTAAATATGATGCCAATATGTCATTATTCAGATTAAATAGTATTTGATATAAAAGTTAGTCAACACTTTTATTTTGGAGGTTTTTTGCATGAAGGCATGTGCGCTCACTCAGATTGTTAGAAATGTAAGTGCCATGGAAAAGATTGAGAGCTCTATAATATTTCGTATGATGTCTGTGTATGCACAAATTTCTGTGAACTGTGCACACTGTGCCCCCTTAAAAAAAATTGGTGCATGACGCCCCGCAAGACAGTTTATTAAAATCATGTAAAGTTACTGTTACAAAAAGCATAACTTAAAATATGTAACTTAAAAGCTGTAAATACGTAAATAATTTGCATATTAAAGGAATAGTCTACTCATTTTCAATAATATAACTATGTTATTACCTTAACTAAGAAGAGTTGATACATCCCTCTATCATCTGTGTGCGTGCACGTAAGCGCTGGAGCGCGCTGCGACACTTCGATAGCATTTAGCTTATCCCCATTCATTCAATGGTACCAAACAGAGATAAAGTTAGCAAGTTTGGTGGTACAAAACAAAACGTAGCGCTTTTCTAAGCAGATTTAAAAGAGGAACTATATTGTATGGCGTAATAGCACTTTTGGGAGTACTTCGACTCTGCGCAGTAACACCCTCCCTCTCCCATTATGAGAGGGAGAAGGGGAGCGGACTTTTCAGGCGAGTCGAAGTACTCCAAAAAGTGCTATTACGCCATAAAATATAGTTCCTCTTTTAAATCCGCTTAGAAAAGCTCTACGTTTTATTTTGTACCACCAAACTTGCTCGTATAACTACTCGTCTTAAATAGGAAAAACGTTGATGTGTTTGGTCACTTCTAACTTTATCTCTGAGTGGTACCATTGAATGATACAGATCATTGCTATCGAAGTGTTGCAGCGCGCTCCAGCGCTTACGTGCACGCACACAGATGATAGAGGGATGATTCAACAATTCTTAGTTAAGGTAATAACATAGTTTAATATTGAAAATGAGTAGACTATTCCTTTAAGCCTGTCAAAACATTGATATTACACGTTTCAATGTGTTTTAAACGCAAGTAAAGGTACATATTGTACAACCACACTGAAACATAAAAATAGACATGTATTCTCATATTTGTCAACGAGATCACTTTGGTTAATTTGATCATTTGTGCTCTGCATTAGGCTATGTGTGAATAATCAGAACATAAAACTGCATATAAACAGGAGTGAGGAGGTTAACTTCCGTCATGTAAACATCTTACTGCGAATAAATCCTTACTCTGATTATTAGAAATAATTGCATTATTGGTGTACAAATGATGCATATTGAATACAGTTTTACTGTGTTAATACTTTTATTATATGATTTTATGATAAAATCACACACTGTAAAATGCTGCAAATGTTCACTTGCCTTGTTTAAGATGTATAGAACAATAGTACAATATAAAATTAAAATATTAATATTAATTAAATACAATTAAAAAAATACATATCTTGGATTAAATTTTTAAACTCATATTGATGCTTCCAACTTGTCACTCTCCTTTCGATTTCATCAAAACATTTACTTTACACTTAAATTTGTCAAATGCTTTTATCCAAATACAGTGCATTCAAGCTACACATATTTTTTTCCTTTTTCACCATGTCAGTATTAAACCCCATGACCTTTGCATTGCCAACGCACTGATCTGTGTGTATGTGTGTAAGAGAGACAGACATTTTTTAATGGTTTTGTTTTGTTACAGAACATATACAGCAAAAGTATTGCATTATAGTACACGGCTTCTTCCTTGGCATACAAATATAGTAAAATAAACATTCATTTAAATTAGTCCATTACATTTATTTCTCATTTAAAGACCCACCACAAAGTTAAAAAGGATGTATGAGAGGTTGTATGTTGTGTGTTTTTTTCTACACAACTGTGTGTTGGATGTGCATTAATGAAATCATGTTGTTTGATTTTAGTTTTTTATTGAGCATGTGCGTGATTCTGCCATATATACGATGTGCTGTGTGCTTTGTGCTCTTGGACTTTTAGTGTACTTAAAGTAATATATTGTGATAAAATGGTTCTGATTTCCAAAGAAGATGGTAGTTTAAGGGCATCTTCTTCATAAACTTTTTGAGGACTTCACCATAACCAGTTTACAATGTCATTTAAAGAAATCATTCTTCAGTCACTTTTGTTAACAACATTGCCATTGGAATTTAAACCTGAAATGATTCAAGTTCAGTACTTAAGGAAGTAGGCTTTATTAGACCTTAAGAGGATTATGGTTAGAACAGACTCATGAGACATTTTTGTTCAGCATCATGATATACTTCGTCAGTATATACTGTCAAAAATTATTATTTAAAGTCCATCCAATCTTAAGATATCGAAATCAAACAAAATATAAATAAAAATTAATATTTCACTTAGTCTGAGGCAGAAGTATGCTGATATCCAGAATGCATGATTCATTTATGCAGTTGTTTTCTGTTTTTTGTCCATTGTTATATTTAACATGTTAAATGTTAATGTCTGTGGTTTTATGTTTTATGAAATAGTGATCCAATATTGTCCCTTAAAGTTGTGACAAGTTTTTTGAGTGACCGTTGTATTGACAATTTTAGCATTTAAATTGGTTTGAAAGACAAATAAACTGGATAGACCATCTCCTCAAAGTAATCAAGACAGAAGTGGTTGAAAGTGGACAAAAGAAATAGATTAAAACACCAAGTGTGAACAAGAATGTGTCTTTCTTGGCAACATTTTACATGAACATATTTTGGGTTGTGGAGAAATGTAGTCAGGTAAAATGAAAACAAGAGCATGGTGAGAATTATGTGTGATGACAGACAGCATTTGTAACTCTACAGTCCAAAATATATATTTGGATAGAGCATAAATGAAGTTAATATTTAACTATATTGCCATATATATCTACTGCTTTGAGTACGCACATACAGTATATCAAATCACTGTTGTCATTTGTTAATAAGTAACCTGATGTCTGGCTTAGTTTGCCAGTGATGACAACATTAATGCGATTCAAGACAATGACTGTTGTGTGAGGAGACAGAAGGCAAACTGCTGAAAGATGGCGAAATGTAAAACTAACTGCATTGAAAGGCCAATTTCTCTGGCCTTTAAAAAGTTTGGCTGTGTTGTTGGTAGACATCCAGTTGTGTTTCTCATATTATCTTTATTTGTAGCTGCTGGTCTTGGAACTGGTTTTATCTTTCTTAAAGACAGGGAGGCAAATGATATTGAAGATCAGTTCACACCTGTAAATGGACCGGCTAAACAGGAGAGGAAGATTGTAGAGGAATTTTTTCCACAAACTGAAGAATTTTCTCATCTGCGACTTTCGTCTGATGGATCGTATGCATCTTTGATCATTACAGGTTTGGAGGGAGAAAACATCTGGACTGAGGCTGCTTTTACTGACATTATTGAGCTAGATAGACAAGTTAAAAGTATAACAGCAGGTGACACTTTTATAAACCTTTGTGCCAAAACTAAAGGAAATTGCGTGTCAAATGCAATTTTGGACTTCATAAATTACAATCCTGGAGAAATAAATTTTGCAACCATAAGATATCCTGTAAATAATGGCGTATTTTTAGGAACAACTGTTGGTGGTGTAGAGCTAAAGACAGGAAGCTCAGAGATAAGCGGTGCTAAAGCAATCAGACTTTTTTATTTTCTACAAGAAAAAAACTCAACAAAAAACACTCAGTGGCTTGATGGTTTCCTAAAAATGTTCTCAAACTATTCAGACCTGAAAACGGTAAGTACTATTATGATGAGTTGCATATACATTTATTTTTGATGATCATTGAATTTAATTTACTTAAATGCTGGAACATTATTTTCATACTGTAAGTCAAACATCATTAAGTTTCATAAATAAAGCTCATTTTGTATAAACACGTACCACATTGATATTCGTCATGTCCAGTAACTCAGAATTGCAAGTAGTTTGGATCACTTTATTAAATTTATTTAGATTATGAATTCAGTAGTTAAAGTACAATAATAACAACTAATTTACAGTTCTGCCTTTTTTATTTTTTTACAGGTGCATGTCTCTCACTTCACATCGATGTCGAGACAGAATGAATTTGAGACCAATTCAGACTCTGTGATTCCCCTTTTCTCCATCACTTATTTCCTGGCCATTACCATTTCAATTCTTTCTTGTCTGAGGTAAGAAAAAATCTAAGATTATTTGAAGAGTTTCGTTCCAAAACGCAATAAATCCATTTTGACTAATTTCGGTAAAAATGTGTTTTCTATACCAAGAAAGTGACAAGATGAAAACCACTTTCAACCAATTTTCTGTTACAAACTTTCAAATAGCATCTTTAGATTATAATAACATTAAAAATTAAAATCCATAATTTGATTTTCAAAGATTTATTATAAAAACTGATCTTTTTTCAAAATGCGATAAATCTATTGAATCAATATATAAATGTGTATTCATCTTTGCCATGTTATATTCATTTAGTTGACTAGTGGTATACACTGATAAAAAAAAACATTAATGGCATTAATCAAAACACTTACTTTGTCATATTAAGAACACTGTCATTGCTGCTGGGACGTTGTCGCTGAACTTTTTTGACATGGATTAGCTGTAAAATGTTTTGGTCCTGCTCAGGGGCGATTCTAGGTGTGTGTTTGTCCGTAAACCTAAAAGACGCAAAGATGTTGTTGGGTATGAAGCACCTTGCCGGTCGTGCACACAATGCGTTTTTAAGTTCAAGGCAGCAGTTCAGTCCAACACAGTTAGGCCCAATCCCATTTCTCTGTCTTACCCCTTTCCCCTTACCCCTACCCCTTAGTTTTGCATATTCACGTGAATGTGCCAAACTAAGGGGTAGGAGTAAGGGTAAGGGGTAAGACAAAGAAATGGTATTGGGCCTTAATCTCATGAACACAGTAAAAAGTTCACTACATGAATAATGACATGTCGTTGAGTTCTGTTGTAAAACAGTACAAAGAGAAAAAGAAAGCCCAATGTAGAAGCATAGATTTTATTTAGTCCACAAAAAGGTACCCTCTTCCAGCCTAAAATGAAAACAATATGTAAATTTGCAACATATGTTGAAGAGCCAGTAAGATGACAATTTTAAGCATCCTATCACTGTTTATAAGTCCCGGACAACAGGTTTAAATGCATACAAGGTCAAAAAACACGCATGTTGTTCCAAATAAAGTGGGCACTGAACCATGGGTATCTTTCATTGCCAAACGTCTAAATCCCTCCATTAAAAAGTAATTTTAACCACTGATTCTTCACAGCCAGACATGTTTAGTATATCCCTCCTTGAAAAAGTCTCATTTGGTAGTGAAAACAACACAAACTGAGAACACAGTGTGAGCTGATGTTTACAGACACTAACTAGCTGTCCCTTACGAAAAAGAAGTATACTTCAAGTTCATTTTATTAAGTATACTTAAGTAATGTTGGAGTATAGTTTTAAGTATACTTTATGTAGTAAGTGTACCAACATTTATGTTCTAGTAGTATACTTGTAAGTGTACTGCTTGAATACCGCTTGGGACTAAATTGGCCCACTTTTAGTATATAGAAGTATACTTCTAAGTGTACTATAAGTGTAAGAGTAGTCAACTTTAAGTGTACAACTAGTGCACAATTAGTTCTTCATTTGTACTGCAAGTGAACTCATAAGAATACTAGTAGTTTTCTAGACATATACTTCAAGTGTGCATGCAAATGTTCTGTTAGTGTACTCTTAGTAAACTAGTAGGCTATTTATTGTGTGCTGCAGGTATACTTCCAAGTGTTCTTTTAATATACTTTTAGTTAACTAGTAGTTTACTAGTCATATACTGAAAGTGTAAATGCAGATGTTCTGTTAGTGTACTCTTAGTAAACTAGTAGGTAACTTATTGTGTGCTGCAGGTATACTTCCAAGTGTTCTTTTAATATACTTTTAGTTAACTAGTAGTTTACTAGTCATATACTGAAAGTGTAAATGCAAATGTTCTGTTAGTGTACTCTTAGTAAACTAGTAGGTTACTTATTGTGTGCTGCAGGTATACTTCCAAGTGTTCTTTTAATATACTTTTAGTTAACTAGTAGTTTACTAGTCATATACTAAAAGTGTACATGCAAGTGTTCTGTTAGTGTACTCTTAGTAAACTAGTAGGTAACTTATTGTATACTGCTTGTGTAACAAAGCACTTTGACACTGAGGATCCATCTGCAGGTTTTTATTAAACACACTCATAACAGCAAACACAGCAATGTAAGGCAGGCAAATCTCGTAGTCATGAAACAGGCAAAAGGGTCAGGGCAGGCAACAAACATACAGTACTCATAAACCAGGTAAAACAGATCAAGATTAATAAATACAGATAGATAAGCAAGCAGGCAAACCGCTCAGCAATGACAGCCGATACAAATCAAGACTTTGCACTGACTGAATGTTTCCAGAGAGTTTATATAGGCTGTCCAATGAGTTTCAGGTGGCAGACTAATCAGTCCAGGCATGCGGGATTATGGGAAATGGAGTCCAGAACGAAAGTTTATATTCAGGGGGTTCAGCCATATATATAGATATATATATATATATACAACCTCAAATCAGAAAAAGTTGGGACACTGTAGAAATTGAGTAAAAAAGGAATGGAATAATTTACAAATCTCATAAACTTATACTTTATTCACAATAGAATATAGATAACATATCAAATGTTGAAAGTGAGACATTTTGAAATGTCATGCCAAATATTGGCTCAATTTGGATTTTATGAGAGCTACACATTCACAAAAAGTTGGGACAGGTAGCAATATGAGTATAACGGTAAATTTACATATAAGGAACAACTAAAGGACCAATTTGCAACTTATTTGGCAACATGATTGGGTATAAAAAGTGTGCCAGTGTCTCTCAGAAGTCAAGATGGGCAGAGATAGTCTATATTCTATTGTGAATAAAATATAAATTTATGAGATTTGCAAATTATTCCATTCCTTTTTTTACTCAATTTCTACAGTGTCCCACTGTAGTGTCCCATTATATATATATATATAATTTTTGTATTTATTATTTTTGTTTGATTAGCTCCCTGATAGCATACGAAAGATTTAGCTTCAAATTGAAAGTACAATTAAAAGGTACAAGTAAAAAAATTAATACACAGGAACATTGTATTGTATTTAAGTGCAATATATATACATTTATAGTATGATGTTAAGTTCACTTAAAGTAAAGTTGAGTAGTAAACTACTAGTTAACTAAAAGTATAGTAAAAGAAAACTTGCAAGTATACCTGCAGCACACAATTAGTAACTTACTAGTTAACTAAGAGTACACTAACAGAACGTTTGCATGTACACTTTAAGTATGAGTACACTATTTAACTAAAAAAGTATAGTAAAAGAATACTTGCAAGTATACCTGCAGCACAAAATTAATAACTTACTAGTTTACTAACACTAAAGATTCTCCATAAAGATAATATACATTTGTACACTACAAATACTTTCAAAATGTACTTAAAATATACTGTTTCTAAAGGATGCTAAATAATGTATTTTATAAATATGCTGTCAGTGCATTATTACAATGATAACTTTAACAGATAAAGTATACCTAAAATAAACTTTAAAATAAGTTCAAATTAGTATACTTTAAAAATTGCACAGAACTTTAACTCCAAGTATATTTTTTAAAGTATACTTTTAGAAAATATACTAAATTATAATTATTTTGAAATATGTTAAAAGTTTAATTGTAAGCAATGTTATAAGCATACTTTCAATATATTCAAAGATGGTACATTTCTTTCTAAGTATATTTGTAATGTACTATTGCAAAGTTAAATATACTTGAAATACAATAAAGTATATTTATTTTTCACCAGGGCTATTCATATGGCTTTTTGCAGCTTTCTTGATGTAGCTTTCGTTGTTGCATTTTTACTTTATACTTTTAAGTATATGTCAGTAAACAAGTATAGGCCAAATATACTTAGACATTTCGGTCAGTATAGGTCAAGTATACTTTAGTACAATTTAAGTATATTTCTGAGAAGTACCTAAAGTACATTTTAGAGAAGTACATAAAAAGTAAACTGAAAGTATACTTTCTTATTTTAAGTTTAAAAGAAGAATACTTTTAGCACACTTCAATAAACTTATTTTTCGTAAGGGGTGGGCGGGTCATAGTTTTTGTTTCTCCCGCGGGCAAGGCTGTAGGCGGAGATTAGTATCTCGTGTGACGTGGATAAGTTCGTGTGACATGGATAACGACAGGCAGGAGATTCAATCCATATAACGACTCGTTTCAGCGATTCAGAGTCGACTCCCTGTTTTAGAAGCCAATAACTTTATTAATCGTGCACTTTTTGGTTCAACTACATTGATGGACAGCTACATGACGCACTGGAATATAGGTCAGTTTCGATTTTGGATCTGTGTGGCTCTTTAATATATTTCTTAATAAAGCAATAAACCCCGAGAAGCAGTGGGTTACCAGTGCATTTTATAACAGCTAAGGGGCGTTGTTAGGCACGACGAGAAGCGGAGTGCCTAAACCCCCTTAGCTGTTATAAAATGCACTGGTAACCCAACGCTTCGAGGGGTTTATTGCGTTTATAAAACGGTTACTTCATATGCATAAGTTAGCGGGATTTTATAAAATAAAACCCAAAAAAGTTGTAATTATATTAGTACAAATATTACTCTTCCGCCAAACAAAGTAGTTCCTCAGAATCAAGTGTGACTGAAACAGAGCGCAGTTCCCAACCAACACAGACACAGCAAAGACACAATGAAAATATGATTTAAGACTGTGGTGTTTATTTTATAAATCACCATTCATCTAATTTATACATTAACATTTATATCGTGCAACTGTTGAAGTGATGATCAAATATGCTTGGAAGCATGCTGAACTCTTTCCCCGTCAGCGTTTATTTTTAAGTTGCCACCCAGTTTTAGTTTAATGCCTTCCAGAAAATTATCTTCTTTATATAAACATAAAATATCAAATGAAAGAACAGACCATCCGCTTTGAAACAAAAACAAACAAAAAAACATTTCATCCTACCTTCATTTGATCTCTTATCACCTTTCAAATTTTTTATTAAAAGCGGAGATAATTCCATTTTTGTGAAGAACTTTAGTAAGAGATCAGATTCAGACGGAGCCATGAACAGTACTACACGGTGTTTTCAGTGAATGCGTCAGTGTTTAAGTTGGGTAAGATCGCCACCCAGTGGATAATAGCGCACGTATGAACTTAAGTTATAAATCCTCAGACAACGTTTTCTCTTTATCGACGAGATGACTCAACAATATTTATTGACATTCATCTGGATATCGCCATTAATTGTGCAATTGTAGACAAATTAAAAATATGATTTAAGACTGTGGTGTTTATTTTCATAAATCAATACGCAGTAACAGTGGCGCAGTGATACTTATGTAATGTGGTCTGAACCGTGAGGTTACCGGTGTATTTTATCACGGCTTAGAACGCGTCTCAACCAATCAGAATGAAGAACCAGAACTGCCTGTTTTATAATATTTGTTTTTAACAATGTGCTGTGCTGCAGCACGTCGAAATAAACATGCAAATTAACAGGAAAATAATTATTTGAGGGAGTGAAAGTATTGCATTAAATTTGGACACCACAGACACACCTCTAGCTCTGCAACCTTATTGGAGTATTCCATTGTATTGCGTAGATGGGCTGAACACGCTGAAAGTCGCAGAGGGGAAAGAGCTGAAGTCTGCCCTGCTGCACCCATGTCTCGATCTCTGGAACCTCCATGTGTGGTCCTTGGATGGGACGAGGAGGTTTTAAGTGATTTGCCGCAAGTGGTATCTAACACTTTTTCTGCAGGGCAAGTGCCATCTACAAACAGGCTTAAACACCGGAGGAGGCAGACCCAGCCATGGCTTTGTTATGTCCTGTACTTGCACTACGTGTGTATATGTATATGTAACTCAAAGCTTTAGGACCTCAGAGCAACTCTTTGTCTGTTTTGGTGGTCAGCAGAAAGGGAAAGCTGCCACCAAGCAGAGGATGTCCAATTGGATTGTGGACATAATTGCCCTTGCTTACAAAAAGCAGAGCATTCCATGCCCCTTTAATTTGAGAGCACATTCTACGAGAACTTTAGCATCATCTTGGGCATTTGCTTGTGGTTCCTCTCTTACAGACATTTGTAGAGCTGCTGGCTTGGTGAAACCTAATACGTTCACTAGATTCTACAGTGTTCGTATCAAGCCGATATCCTCTCGGGTTCTCTCCTCAAACTGGTGAGAACACTGAAGGTCGGCTTGTCTGTTGGCTTGCACCATCATTTTGGTGCTAAATGATTGTACCTTTGTGGAAGGCCATAGAGGGTCAAAACGTCACAAAAATGTTTCTTGACTATCTTCCACCACCTTGATGGCCAATGTTGCAGAGCATCGGCTGTCAGCCTCTCACTAGCTGTATTTCTGAAAACCTGCGTTTGGCTAGGCCCTGGTATAGTTTCCTATGCGTGTATTTCCTATGCGTGTATTTTCCTTGGAGCTTTTCTAACATGTTTCTCTTAGCAGAGCCTGCTCTGCATCTCTCTCTAGTATGTATAGTATTTAGAGAGTTTATGTATATAGACCTATTGGCTACTTAGCGCCACCCAGTGGTATATCTCCTTAGGGTTGGCTCCCCAGCGTTTTCCTAGTTCTGCCCAGACAGGATTCTCTTCCCAGTTTGCCCTAGTTCACTATTGTGGGTTGAGGAACAAATAGTGACCGGCCTTCTGCAGTAAGCCCAGGTTCCGCCTCTTTAAGATAGGAGACGGAAGGTTTATGCAGGCACTGGAAGAGTCAACTCTAGTGGCGCATTGGTACAGATTCCCAAATTATCAGTCACGACGTGACATTGTAGGGACAGACTGAAAGGGAACGCCTCGGTTACGTATGTAACACTCGTTCCCTGAAGGAAGGGAACAGAGACGCCATGTCCCGTCACCACAGTTGCTGTTCCACTGCTGATATTGGCTGGGCACTTATGCTCGGCTTTCTCAGCAAAAATAGCTGATTTGGTAACTGCACCTGCCTCTCGTTAAAAACCTGAGCCACGGGGTGGGGCCTGCAGATGGAAATACCGTGTTTTTTGAAGTTTCTCAAAGCAGATTGGTCTATCTAAGCAAGTTCCCAATTCGTCGGTCACGATGTCTTTGTTCCCTTCCTTCAGGAACAATTTTTGAAGGGGACACAAATTATACAGAAAGAATTGTACTTGTAAGGGATTGTGCCCACCAAAACTTTCAAACGCTGCTGAAAACGCCTGGAGACCGCCAAATACCATCTGTTTTTTCAGCTGAGTGCCAGCATTCTTTAGCTGGGCGCTTTAATAGCTGTGATACTTTAGCTGTGAGCTGGTTGGTTGATGTGGTAATGTCCCGCCCCTCCTCCACTGTGATTGGACAGCCGTGTGAGAACTGACATTGACAAGCGGAGCTTTTCACCCAAAGTTAAGTATTTTTCAACTCTCGGGGCTTAGCGCTGAGCACGTAAAAAACGCAGAGCGCCGGTTTTCAGTGAGGAAGGAAACTGCTAGCTGCTGGCTTATCTGAAAAATGCTGAGCGTCCATTGGAAACAATTGAAAACATGCACCGACCGTGGGCGTAAAAGGATATGTGTACTCATAGAAAAGCCCACATTTTTCTTCTAAACCAACAATTTACTGCAATATTTTTAAAGCTTTTTATAAACAAGCTACCATTTAAACTTGACCTTTGCTAGTTCAATGGTCAAAATATCATTTGCATCTTTTTATTGTTTTGAGTTTGTGGAGGACAGAACACCAAAAAACGGGACTGTACCTGGAAAACATTTGGTCACATTGATTTAAACATAAGACTGTTAGCTAACATTATAATCTCTAACATTGTGGACTCAAGTTAAGCAACCTCATTTTTTGTCATGACTAATTTATTAATGACACTGCATCATCTCTATTAAAGAGATTCATCTGATGTTTGTGAAGTGATCATCCCTGTTCGCTTGGAATATCATACTCTTAATAATTAAGCTCTAGAGGGAGTTGGGCAGTTGTTTCTCATAGTCATACTTTGGCTAACCCTCAGATTGGGGGGGGCTGTCCCCCGACCACCCCCACCCAAAATATTGTATTAATATTTTATGAGGTAATTTAATATTTTTATTAATTAACTATCGAACCCCCTGCAATTCCTTCTCCGAACCCCAGCCCAGTTTGGGAAACCCTGATCTATATAATATTATTTCATACCTAATATTTCTACAGGTTAGATTGTGTTCGTAACAAGGTTTGGGTTGCTGTTGCTGGTGTCATCTCTGCTGGTTTGGCTGTTGTATCCAGTTTTGGATTGCTGCTCTACTGTGGGATGCCTTTTGCTATGACAGTGGCAACATCCCCCTTTCTCATTCTTGGTAATTTTAATGCTATACAATAAGTAAATACAGAATATCAATAATATTTACAGGTGTATAATCTGTGTTTTTCTCCAGGTATTGGAGTTGATGATATGTTCATTATGATCTCCTGCTGGCAGAAGACTGGAGTTGATATTGAAGTTGAAGATCGTTTAGCAGAAACATATAAAGAAGCTGCTGTGTCCATCACTATCACCACACTGACAGATGTGCTCTCTTTCTACATCGGTCTCTTAACTCCCTTTCGCTCTGTTCAGTCTTTCTGTATGTACACAAGTACGGCTCTTCTCTTCTGTTACATCTTTAACATCACATTTTTTGGCGCTTGTCTTGCATTGAATGGAAGAAGAGAGAAGGGCAATAAACATTGGTTGACCTGCATGGAGGTCCCAAAACCCAATGATGATGATACTGGTAATGTTTGTTGTGTTGGTGGAGCTTATGATAAAGACACTGGCACTGATTCGGCAATGCCAATGGATTTATTCTTTAAAAATCACTACAGCCCGTTTCTAACAAAGACCTGGGTTAAGATCTTGTTGTGTTTGTTTTATTCTGGCTATCTGGCAGTCAGCATCTATGGATGTTTCCAACTACAGGAAGGACTTGATATGAAAGATTTAGCAACAGACGGCTCATATGTTGGTTATTATTATGATGATGAAGATGATTTCTTTTCTGCTTATGGTCCCAATGTCATGTTAGTTATAACAGATGAAAACTTTCAGTACTGGAATTCAGATGCGCGCCAAAACCTCGACTTATGTTTGGATATTTTTCACAGTCTATCAATAGTGTCTAAAGATGAAGAAGTTTCACGCATTTCTTGGCTTCATGAATATTTGAAATATGGACAGATTCTTGGTGTAAATTTAAACAATGAAACACAATTCAAACAACATTTAACTGCGTTTCTTAGTGTTTCTGGTTTTAGTCAAGATGTTAACTTCACAAATAATCGCATTTTAGCATCACGTATGTTCAGTCAAACTGTTAACATCAGGACAGCAGTCGATGAGAAGAACATGCTGAATGCATTTAGAGAAACAGCAGATAAATGTGTAAAGTTACAGACATCCATGAATCTAACCGTCTATCATCCTGCATTTATCTATTTTGATCAATACACTGAGATAGTCAGTAATACAATTCAAAATCTAGTAGTAGCTACATGTGCAATGTTAGTTATTTCACTCCTGCTAATCCCAAATCCTCTCTGTTCAGTCTGGGTAACATTTGCTATCGGATCTGTCATTGTAGGTGTGACTGGTTTTATGGCATTATGGGATGTTAGTTTAGACTCAGTATCTATGATTAATCTGGTTATCTGTATTGGGTTTTCTGTGGACTTCTCGGCTCACATATCTTATGCTTTTGTGTCCAGTGAGGAACGGTCAGTAAATGATAAAGCCATAGATGCCCTCTATAAACTGGGATATCCCATAATACAAGGTGCAGTGTCCACTATTGCAGGTGTAGTGGTGCTCGCTGCTGCAAAAAGCTACATCTTCAGGACCTTCTTTAAAATCATGTTTTTAGTCATAATGTTTGGGGCTGTTCATGGCATTATGTTCATACCTGTGTTTCTCACTTTCTTTGGGATTTGTAGTAAGATGTCTCGTACCAAACCTGAAACAAATAAACCGCCTGAGGGGTGGAACAGAGAGATTCCACGAATAACAACAGTAATGAGCCCAAAACTACCACAGACAAATCTGGGATTTATTGATTTGGATTGTTACTGAGAAGTTTACATTTCTAAATGATGTTACCCAGTGTTATTCTTCTCAGAAAATATATCTTTCTGTAGCGCACATCAGGGGTCTTGAAAAAGGGGTTAAATCTTTAATTTAAGACAAACATACAATTTTCCATTAATTGCAACCAAAATATAAAATATCTATAAAACGTTTATGCATACTCTTATTTATTTCCAAAAAGTAAAATATTTGCCTATAACCCTGAACAAGGATCTTTTAATGTTGTGTGATAAATTGTCTATTTATTTGTGTAAAATGTCTGTTCAAACAGCCCAATAAACATAAAAAATTATGGTGTGCTTTAATAATGGTTTTTTTTCTGAATACTTCCCATTTCTGCTTTTATAAAGTATGCATAATATGATTTTATGTGATGTGTAACAATGTTAATTATTAATTTAATAATAAAGTATTTTTGATCTGTTGTGATCTGTTTAAAAACTAGATTAGTTTTCATCCTGTTGCTCCATAGCTTTAAAGGGATAGTTCACTTTAAAATGAAAATTCTGCCATCATCCTCATGTTCTTCTACACATGTATGATTTTCTTTTTATTGATGACCACAAAATAAGATATTTTGAGAAATGATGGTAAAGACACAGCAGATAGTGACCATAGACGTCCATAGAAAAAAATATAATGGAATTTAATGGGTACCGTCAACTGTGTGCTTACGATCATTTATCAAAATATTTTCTTCATCATTTATCAAAAAATTCCTACTATGGAAGTCAATGGTCACTATCTGTGTGTTTGCAACACGGTCTCTTACCCCAGTGTTTTCCAATCCTGGTCCTCGAGCCCCCCCTCCCAGAATGTTTTAGACGTCTCCTAATTTAACAAAGCTCATCAGCTTGTTAGGGAGTTTTAAATTAGGAGACATCTAAAACTTTCTGGAGGGGGTGCTTGAGGACCAGGATTGGGAAGCACTGTCTTACCCTATTCATCACATACTGCCGTTTGGTCAAGGCCCCCTCAGCGTCATTTTTTAAGTTTAAATATGGTTGAAGGAGGGAATATTGTTGTGTCAATGTCACGTTGTCTCGTTGTATCTCCAACATTACACAAATTACCTTACTGAGTCAGTATTAAAATGAAAAGTCACGACAAACAACACGTTTTAAAGTTTAAAGATGCTTTAAAAAGGTTAAAGGAGTTTTCAGTGCTTACCTGTTAGCTGTCTGTCGGACTCGTCCGGGCTGTTGCTGCTCTGTGAAACTCTGTGAGGTGTGGGGGATGGGCACGTGTCAAAATTAAAGCGCAGGTGTGTGAGGGAGAATGTGTGAATCAGTTATCAGTACTTATTCAGTTTAAGTTAAGGTTAATCATTTGCAGAGTTTGAGTTCATATCACAGTTTTTATTAAGTGAAATTAACTTTTTTTTAAATAAGTTAAATAAACTAATTTAGTTTAGTGACTTACACTTTTAGGTTTTACAGTGTACAGAGCCACAGAGACAGATTTAGAAAACAGGGTCTATTTATGATACACCACAAGCCTGTTCACTGCATCTGATGCACAGATTTTGGAAACTTTCTTCCATTGAGGTGATGGTGGGAGGAGATGGAGCAGTAAAAGCAGTGTTGTCGTGTCACTATCCCAGTCTATAATGCTCTCACTGGTTCCTTCCTTGTAGGAATTCTTATTGGACAGCATAAACATACATAATACTGACATACAACCAAGCACTATATGTCACAATACTGATGTGTACAGCACATAAGATGACAGGCACATTTCAATTTGACATATCGTACAAATGTCAGAGAAAAATTATAACTTTCACAAATCTTTATTAATCAAAAATGCATACATTAGTTCACAGTCAGTTTGGCATACCACCTATGACAAAACACGAACAGCATTTTATATATGCAAGGAAGTAACAAACAATGAACAAAGTAAAAAAATCACCTTCACTAATGAAGTCAGCAAAAATAAACCAATCCTGCAGTTTGATAAATTTCCCAGGTCTTAAACCTGAAATAGAGATTGAATAAAGACTGTATTATCAAACAAAATTTACTATAAAATTTAATATAAAAATGTTTTTCATTAAATTGTTGCTTCTTAATAGCAAGTAATTTATGAAATATATATGCCATAGGAAAAAATGTGGCTTAGGTGAGTGACTTGGTCAACACAAACTATTCAGGACAGGTTTTGGTACATTAATAAGTGTTATTTTAATGTATTCCCATGAATCCACCTTAAAATGTAAGCATGTCCAAAATAACCATTGAGTACAATTTAATGTTTACAACTAATAGTTAAACATGCTGCCTCTGTGTCCATGATAATTTTACATAAGTATAACTTTAATAGACAGCTGCATAATTATTTTTACCATTTTAAAGTCTGGGCATGGTGTGGAAATGTATGTCATGTTGATACGGCAACAGTCATGTATACAGTTCTTTAGTCGCCTAAGCAACACACACATAAATATAAATTTAACACGCTCACGTGCGATTCCTTAAAGGGCCTATATTTCGTGGCTACCATACATTTGTAGCGCATCTAGTCCCACCCTTCAGTGAAGGGGTAGATTTGTACAAAGCTCATAATTCTGAGAAAGCACGATGTGAACCGATTGGCCAGCTATCCAGTGCGTTCTGATTGGCTGAATACCTCAATTACGTAAACCGAAATGTGATGTTTCTTACCATGTTTGAAAGATGGAGCTCCCAAAGCAATAGTGAAAGCCAGGAGGTAATATTATCTTTACTACCTTATCAATACCCCACTAAACACAGGACGTCGGATAGACGTGCAGATCATGTCTATATTGGGTCCGTCAGTCCATGACCAATTCTGGACATGTTTTCGACATCCAAACTAGGTCCACTATTTGGACGTCCCACCATGACCCTATTTGGACGTCATATTGACGGGCAACATTTGACGTTTAAACTGGGTAATTTTTTGGACGTCATTTGGACGTCATATTTACGGGCAACATTTGACGTTTAAACTGGGTAATTTTTGGACGTCATTTGGACGTCTATGACAGGCCTATGTCTATATTACAAGATTAGGCCTATAAAAATGTGTTTATTTATAAATATCATCATTATTGTACCAACATGATTAATACATACGAATAGTCTATATTATTATTACAGTACTGTTTTTTCTGCTTTCTTGAATTACATACAAAATTCATCTATACCATTAAAAATATGTAATTAAATGTGTAGTTCGTTATATTAAAAGTATATGACCATACTAACAATTTAGTATGGTCTAAAAGTATGGCCATGTGGCCGAGTGGTTAGAGAGACTTGTTTGTAACCCGGAGATCGGGAGTTCGAATCCCACAGCCGGCAGGAAATGTCTAAAAGGTTTCGGTGCGGTGGATGGGTGAAGTGCAGAGGTAATCTTGTCTTTTCGCTTTTTTCATGTCTCTTTTCCTTATACGGCGGTCCTACGGTTGTCAACATTTTTAGACGTGCAGAACACGTCGAAAAAAAGACGTCGCCTGGCGTTACAAAACAACCCCTTTTATGGACCGAATTCGGACATCCAAAAATTACATGAAAAAGACGTAATTCCGACGTCACTTTGCGCAGTGGGACGAGCCTGAATCTGACCCTGAAAACACAGATGGCCAACTTGATCGATCAACTATACCAGCGCAATGTGAACAGAACGTAACAGATTGGTAAGTTAAGGATACAAAAACATAAAACCATGTCTGCATTTGTGATTGTAGAAACGACAAACAAGCACTACACTACACTGCTTTAAACTTGTATTTAAATCGTCAATAGGAAATTCATTCAATATGAAAACATCGGCTACTTATAGGATGTCAGTCAGAATAACTATATTCATCAATGTAACCGATATTTAACCACATTAAAACAGCGAAAATAAATCAACAAATCTGATTTATTAACAGTCTAAAATAAAAATACTGTGACAAATGTTTAATCAAGAATAGTGATAAAGCTTGAAA